>NW_016108085.1:288133-392858 GCF_001604975.1 Cebus imitator | reverse complement strand
ACCCCAAAGTTGGAGACTGCAGTAAGCTAATGGCACCATTGCACTCCAGCCTGGGCAACAGAGTGAGACCTTGTCTCTAAGTAAAAAAAAAAAAAGGAAAGAAAAGAAAGAAATCAGGAAAGATTCAAATGAGGGAAGAGACATAACTATGTTCACGGATTGAAAGATTCAATGCTATAAAGATGCCTATTATCTCCAAAATGTTCTACAGAGTTAATATAATTCCTATCAAAATCCCACCCAGAGTTTTTTGTACATATAGACAACATATTCTAAAATTTATCTAGAAAGGCAGTGGAAGTAGAATAGCTAAAATAATTTTGTGAAAGAAGAATAAAGATATTGGCTTTCCTTTTTTTTTTTTTTAAGAAGGAGTTTGGCTCCATCACCCAGGCTGGAGTGTGGTGGCATGATCTCAGCTCACTGTAACCTCTGCCTCCAGAGTTCAAGTGATTGTAGTGCCTCAGTCTCCCAAGTAACTGGGACTACAGGCACGCACCACCACACCTGGCTAGTTTTTGTATTTTTAGTAGAGACGGGGTTTCACCATGTTGGCTAGGCTAGTCTCAAACTCCTGACCTCAGGAGTTCCTAAGTGATCCATCCACCTCAGCCTCCCAAAATACTGGGATTACAGAGATATTGTTAAATAAAAAGGTAAGCACAGACTGGGAGAAAATAATATATTTGTGAATTGTATATCTAATAAAGGATGTCCAGAATATATAAAGAAGTCTCAAAACTCAGCAGTAAGAAGTCAAAGAACCCAAATCAGTAAATGTCAAAAAACCTAATCAAACACCTCACTATAGAGGATACAGGGCTGGTAAATAAGCACTAAAAAGAGGATTAACATTATTTTCTATTAAGGAAATACAAATTAAAAACTCAACAAAACACTACAATATACCTATCAGAATTGCTTACATAACAAATATTGACAATGGCGGGTGCTGGGGGAGGCAGAGCAATGGGAACCACTATATGTTGCTGGCGGCAGTGAGGAGTGGTAATACCACACCGGAAATCATCCTGGCACTTTCTTTTAAAGATGCTCTTCCCATAAGACCCAGAAATCCCACTCCTGGTTATTTACCCAAATGAAATGAAAGCTACCATATTCACAAAATAACTTTAGGCAAATGTTTAGAGCAATTTTATTCAAAATTGTCCCAAACTGTAAATAACCCAAATGCCCTCCGATCGGTGAGTGGATAAACTGTGGTACATCACACAAGGGATGATACTCAGAAATAATACGGAACAAACTCCTGACACATGCAAAACATGAATGAATTGCGCATGCAATGACGTGAGAGAGTCCAGACTCGAGAGGCAGATTGGGTATGACCACATTTATGGGACATTCTGGAAAAGAAAAAAATTACAGAAAATTACAGGGAAACGGAACAGATCAGTCGGTGCCTGGGGGTTGGCTACCAAAGAGGCGGCATTTTTTTGTGGTGATGACACTGCTCTATATCTTAGCCGGGCGTGGTGGTGCGTGCCTGTAGTCCTAGCTGTCAGGAGGCTGAGGTGGGAGGACTGCTTGAGCACAGGAGTTCAAGGCTGCCTTGAGATATGATCACATTACTGCACTCCAACCTGGGCAACCGAGTGAGACCCCATCTCCAAAAAGTAAGTAAATAAAATTAAAATAAATTGTTCTGCATCTTGACTGTGGTAATGGTTATATGACTTTGCATGTGTCAGCATTCATAAAATGGCACAATCAAAATGGTAAATTTTACATTAATTTAAATTAGAAAAAGTTTAAAGAAAAATAAAAATACTCACCTATGGGAAGGAGGGAAATGGGGGAGGAAAAGGGGCAGAACAAAGGAGATGCTGTAAATGGGTCAAGGCTGATGATAACCATGAGCTACAGAGTAGGATAAACTTAATCCTCTTTCCTGAGGGCCACGAAAGAAAATAAGACAAAAACTCCAGACCTGCTGCTATTTCTTCCATTAAAAACAACAAAACTCCTTGCCTGTATTTTCCCCTAGGCCTTTTTCTCACCTCCTGTAACTCGCTGCCTTCACTTCCTCTCTTCCTGTTCTCCCTTGAACTTACTCTACTCCAAGAAAATGGCTCTTACAAGGATCATGGATGTTCTCCATGTGGTTAATATTGTAATTTTGATTAAAAAATGACATAAGGCGCCAGATGTGGTGGCTCATGCCTGTAATCCCAGCATTTTGGGAGGCCAAAGTGGGTGGATCACCTTGAACTACTGAGGTCAGGAGTTTAAGACCAGCCTACAACATGGCGAGATGCCATCTCTACTAAAAATACAAAAATTAGCTGGGCACAGTGGCACATGGCTGTAATCCCAGCTACTGGGGAAGCTGAGGCAGGAGAATCACTTGAACCACGGAGATGGAGGTTGCGATGAGCTGAGATCATGCCACTGCACTCCAGCTTTGGTGACTCCATCTCAAAAAAAAAAAAATGACATAAAGGCAAGATGTTAATCTATTCTTGTGTTGCTATAAAGAAATACCTGAGACTAAGTAATTTATTCATTTATTTATTTTTGAGATGGAGTCTCTCTCACTGTCGCCCAGGCTGTATTGCAGTGGCACGATCTTGGCTCACTGCAATCTCTGCCTCCTGGGTTCAAGCAATTCTCCTGCCTCAGCCTTCTGAGTAGCTGGGACTACAGGCGTGCCAGCAATTTTTTTTTTTTTGTATTTTTAGTAGAGACAGGGTTTCACTGTGTTGGCCAGGATGGTCTCGATCTCCTCACCTCGTGATCTGCCCACCTTGGTTTCCCAAAGTGCTGGGATTACAGGCATGAGCCACTGTGCCCGGCCAAGACTAGGTAATTTTTTATTTTGAGACAGGATCTCATTCCGTTGTCCAGGCTGGAGTGCAGTGGTGCAATCCCAGCTCACTACAGCCTTCCAGGCTCAGGTGATCCTCCCACCTCAGTCTCCCAAGTAGCTGAGACTACAGGCATGCACCACTATAATCAGCTAATTTTTTGTATTTATAGTAGAGACAGGGTTTTGTCATGTTGCCCAGGCTAGTCTCTAACTCTTGGGCTCAAGTGATCCTCGAGACTGCATCACTTACAAAGCAAATAGGTTTATTTCATTCATGGTTCTGCCGGATGTGCACAAAGCACAGTGCTGGCATCTGCCTTGAGTAAGGGCCTCTGAAAGCTTCTGATCGTGGTGGAGGGTGAAGGGGAAGCAAGCAGGTCACATGGCAAGAGTGGAAGCAAGAGACACAAGGAAGGAGGTGCCAAGCTCTTTAATGTATGATATAAATTGTATAAAGGCCAGATTTCACATAAACTCAGGGAGAGAGCTCACTTATTACCATTAGTATGGTGCTAGGCCATTCAGGAGGGATCTGCACCCATGATCCAGTACTTCCCACTAGTCCCCACCTCCAACACTGGGGATTACATTTCCACATGAGATTTGGAGGGGAGAAACAGCCAAACCATATCAGACAACGCAAGAGTGAACAACATATGCCTATGCCACTTTTGAACAGAGATGCAAAACCCTAAACCAAATGTTAGGTAAATGAAGCCAATGGCATTTTTTAAAAAGTACATTATGATCAAGAAGAATTTATCTGGAAGAACATAAAGAGGAAAAATTACATGAAAATCTTAATCCAGAAAGGGCATTTGATAAGATTCCATGTCTATTTATAATTAAAATAAACGATAACAAAAAACCTCTCAGCAAACCAGGAGTCAAAGCGAAGTTCTTTAAGTTGCTTTGCTTATACCCGTAAATCACATGTTTACAAAACAATTTACAGAAAATGTTGGATTTAATGGCAAAAGCTTAGACATACTTTAATATTTGGGACAAGTTTGGCCATAGTCACCAGTAATCAATGTCCTGCCAATGCTCCTAAGAAATTTAGAAAAGAAATAAATAGTATAAGAATTAGGAAGTAAAGGATAAAATTAACATTATTTAGATGATATGGTCCCTAGAGGGACTCAAAGAATCAACACACATGGGAGTTCAGTAAGGTTGCCAGATACAAGATTAATCAATACAAAAATCAATAGCAGTTCTCTACATCAGTAATAACCATCTAGAAAATATAATTAAAAATACCAAGATAAACACTCCCAATAGCAATAAAACTAAAGAGTAACTCTAAGTACTAATTAAAAACTCAAAGGACCTCTACACAGAAAGACATTCTGAATATATGAGACATTCCATCTTATGGCCACAAAATATAAGGATGTCATTTCTCCCCAAAGTAATCTGTAAGTAAATTCCATGCAATTCCAATAAAAAAATCCAGTTGGACTTTTTTGAAAAGCTTGATAAAACTTACACTGAAATGTATATGGAGAAATAAAAAATTCATAAAAACCTGAAAGGAAAGAATAACAAGAAGGGGTTTCTATCAGATACTAGTACATGTCATATAGTCACTGTAATAAAAATTGGATGGTTGGTACGAGGACAGCCGTACCAACAAACAGACCAGAAAGGTAAAAAAGAGATGAAGGTCTAGGAGGGAATTTCATGAAAGTTATGGGAAAAAAGGCCAGAGTGTTTAGCAGATGGTGTTAGGAAAACTGGATCATCATATAAGAAAATAAATCTAGATTTCTTCCACATCCCACATGCAAAAGTAGGCTCCAGGTGCATTAGAGACCCCAGTGTGAACAGTAAATGATACAGCTCTAATAAAATGGAAAGGAGCCTCTTGTTAACCTAAGGTTGTGGACAGATTTCTTAAAACGTCAACAGCTCAAACCACAAAGGAAAAAAACGGATGAATCTGATTACGTCAAAATTAAAGATTTCTGTTCAACAAAGTTGACTGTGATACTCAATGGAATAGAACAAGATAGTGTGCAGTGTTCACAAATGACAAAAGAGAAATGTCTAGAGCAGGTATTAGCAGAAAAGGAAACCAGAAAGATAGATACAAACAAGAAAGGTAGCTCAGTTTCAGTAATAAACAGGAAAACATAAATTAGCATGAGAATGCCGTACCTCCTAGAGTGCTAAAATAATAATAATGAAAAAGTAAGTCTTTCTGGCAAAGATGTAGATCAATGGTAATTCTGAAACACTCTAGTACAGGGGTCCTCAACTCCCCGGGCCAAGGACCAGCAGTAGTCAGTGGCCTGTTAGGAACCTGCAGAGCAGGAGGTGAACGGCAGGTGAGCAAATGAAGCTTCATCTGCATCTACAGCTGCTCCCCACTGCTCGCATCACCGCCTGGGCTTCAGTCAGATCAGCAGTGGCATTACATTCTCAGAGGAGCACAAACCCTATTGTGAACCATGCACATGAGGGATCAAGGTTGCACACACTCCTTATGAGAATTTAACTAATGCCTGATGCCCATTACTATCCCCTCCCCCACAATCATCGGTGGAAAAACTGCCTTCCACAAAACCATTCCCTGGTGCCAAAAAGTTTGGGGACCATGGCTCTAGTGAAAGTGGAAACTAGTACAAACACTGTAGAAACCTATTTGCATTTTTCATAGTAACTATGTATTATATAAATTGTATAAAATTAGCACTGGGCCTAGGGCCCAGGAATCCTCTCCTAGTACATGCTAAATCCCAGTGCCCAGTACAAGAATAGCTATTGGCACATTCTTTAAAACAAGGGTTTGAATCAACCAAACGTCTACCAACCACAGAGTAGATAAATACACTGCGGTCTAGGCCAGGCTCAGTGGCTCACACCTGTAATCCCAGCACTTTGGGAGACTGAGGCCAAAGGATCGCTTGAGCCCAGGAGTTTGAGACCAGCCTGGGCAACATGGTGAAACCCCATCTCTACTAAAAATACAAAAATTATCCAGGTGTGGTGGTGTGTGTCCATGGTCCCAGCTACTCAGGAGGTTGAGGTGGGAGGATCGCTTGAGCCAGGGAGGCAAAAGGCAGCAGTGAGCCATGGTCACACCACTGCACTGTAGCCTGGGTGACACAGTGAGATCCTGTCTCAAAAATAAATAAACAAAAATGAAAAAACATATATATATATACAGTGGTATATGCACCTGATGAAATAGTACATGGCAGTGAAAAAAATGAATGAACTATATTAACACACAGCAAGATACATATTGTTGAATGAAAAACAA
Organism: Cebus imitator; assembly: GCF_001604975.1. Classification (NCBI taxonomy): domain Eukaryota; kingdom Metazoa; phylum Chordata; class Mammalia; order Primates; family Cebidae; genus Cebus; species Cebus imitator. The sequence goes on along the minus strand of NW_016108085.1, from coordinate 386,757 downwards.
ATCCTAGGAAACCAGTATAAGTCCATTTTTTAATGGAAAATTCAAAGCCAAGAATAACTGAATCCTATATTTATAGGGAAGATAAGAAATAAAATAAGAACAAAAATCAAGGAATGACAAGCAGATCTGGCTATAGTAACCCTACGCGGCTGGGACAGGGAGGATGGGTTCACTGGTATTCATTATATTATTCTTTATAACTCACATATCAAATACGCATTTATAAGAGGTTAATTGAAATGGTAATTTTCCCAGAGCAAGAGAAAATGAGAGAGCGCGTGGGAGGGGTGAAGAGGAGGCATGAACAGACACCTCTGATCTGGATTAAACCCTGGATGCTCGGGCAACAAACAGTGGACACCAACCCCAGGAGAAAAGGTCAGAGAATGTGCAAAGGCAACTGACAGAGGGGGAAGCTGCGAAGGCCAACAGGCACATACAGAGGTATTCAAAATTATTAGTATGAAAAATGCAGAGGACAATGAGAAAATAATGTTACTCATTTAACTTGCCAAACCTGAAAGCTATTTGAAGTCAAGCCTTGGTCAGGGATGTGGGCAGTTTCTCCCCTGAGTTCCGGGCTCACTGGTGTCCTTGCCATCTGCACTGGCTGTCAGGGAGGTTTCTAATGGGCCATGTCCCAGGTGAGCTCCTGAGCTTCCCTGTAAACCTGCTCCGCCCACAGCTTCCCCCGCTCAGCTGAGGCAACTCTAACTGAGCTGGAGCTCCAGAGGGGCACACACTCAACCCGTGTGCAAATCCTGCCAGCTCTGCTTTCAACATGTGTTCTGCCTCTGACCCCTCCCCTCCCTCCACCCAGGCCCAAGGCTTCTACTCTGGACCCTGTTAGTCTGTTCTTCAAATAGTGCCAGAGGAAGCTGCTGTAAACATAACACACATGCCTCTGTTCAACAACCTCCCCTAAGCTCTCAGTATAAAATTCAAAGTCCTTAAATGGCCAGTAAGTGTCCCCAGCCCCTCAGCTCTGACCTCATCTCCCATGTCTCTCCCTTCAGTCCCTCCACCTTAGCCATGTGGGTGCCCCTCAAACCCACCAGGCACACTCTCTCCATAGGGCTCCCCAGTTGCTGGCTTCTGCTCAAATGTCACCTCCTCCTTAGAGGAACATTTCCATTTCTCTCTATCCCCCATCTGTTTCTCTCTTCATTTGGCTATCACTCCCTGGCATGTGCAGATTTCTGTTTACTAGTGCTATGGATTGAATTGTGTCCCCTTAAATTAACCATTGAAGCCCTAACCCCCAATGTGACTGTATTTGGGGTTAAACCAGAAAACCTCCTTAGGAGGTAACCAAGGTTACATGAGGTCACAAGGTTGGGCCCTAATCCCATAGGATTGGTAGCCTTACAGGAAGAGTAAGAGAAACAGCTGTCTCTGCCTCCACATGTATGCAGTGATAGGCCACATGAAGACAGAGCAAGAAGGCAGCTGTCTGCACACCAGGAAAAGAGCCCTCACCAGAAACTGACCCTACTGGCACCCTGTTCTCAGATTTTCTTTCCAGAGCTGGGAGAAATACATTTCTGTTGTTTAAGTCCTCCAGTCTGTGTTATTTTGTTATGGCAGCTGGAGAAGACTAAGACATCTGGTTTATTGTTGGTCTCTCCCTCTACAGGGTGACCGCAGCAGGGATTCAGGTCTCCTCACTGCCGTACCCAGCCCTGGAACAGTGCCTGTGCAAGGGAGGTGCTCTGGAACACACGCTGGGTAGGATCCTCCCAGCTATGTTCCCGAGGTGACTTTATGGATTACTGGTGTGGGCTTTAATTTCAATGTCTCTAGGCAGAGCCTGCCTCCTGCATATGGTCCCAGGCCCCAACATTCCCTGATGTTTACACCTGTTGGGCACAGAGTGGGTGGCAGAATCAGAGAAAGAGAGATAGTATTCCAAGACTCAGGTCCAGCAACAGCAGGTGAAATGGGATCAAGGGTGCCCGAGCAGGGAGGCTAAGGTGAGCCAAGGCACATGTGGGCACGAGAGGCACTGAAGGGCCCAAAGCAGAGAAAGGGTTTTCTGATTTCCACTCCAGAATGGCCACTCTGGCCACAGGGTGTCACAGTGAAGTGAAGAGAATGAAGTGAAGGGAACTGGCAGGAGGTGTCAGGAATGAAGAAGCCAGAGTTTCGAGCTGCTGACTCAACCAGGGGAGAGCAGGCAGAGTCCAGAATGACCTGCATTTCTGACCTGGGAAACTGGATGACTGCTGGTGTCATCCACCAAGACATGAAAGATAAAATTACCCAGAAATGGAAGATAAGGCAAGAAGATGGCTGCATGGCTTTTCAGCGTAACACTGGAACACTGTCTATAGGAAACCTGGACTTTTTACTATTGATCAGGGCTCTAGCTTGGTATGTTTAGATGGTAACTTGTAGAAGACTGCTCAGGCCAAAATGGTGATGCCAATGAAGTCAACCATTCCCCAGCGTGGCCCTCCACCTCTTTCTTCAGGGGCTAGTCCTGGGCCACCTCCCCCCCATCAAGGTGTCCATTTGCTGTGGTTTAAATATTTGTCCCCTCCAAAACTCATGTAGAAATTTAGTCACCACTGGCTGATTGCTGGCAAGATGGCCAAATAGGAACAGCTCTGGTCTGCAGCTCCCAGCAAGACTGACACAGAAGGCGGGTGATTTCTGCATTTCCCACTGAGGTACTCTGCTCATCTCATTGGGACTGGTTGGACAGTGGGTGGAGCCCATGGAGGGTGAGCTGAAGCGGGTGGGACACCAGCTTACCCGGGAAGCACAAGGGGTCGGAGAACTCCCTCTCCTAGCCAAAGGAAGCCATTAGGGACTGCACAGTGCACTCTGGCCCAGATACTGCGCTTTTCCCACAGTCTTGACAACCCGCAGACCAGGAGATTCCTTCCAGTGCCTACCCCACCAGAGCCCTTGGTTTCAAGCACAAAACTGGGTGGCCATTTGGGCAGACACCAAGCTACCTGCAGGAGGTTTTTTTCCATATCCCAGTGGTACCTGGAATGCCAGCAAGACAGAACCATTCACTCCAGAAAGGGGGCTGAAGCCAGAAAGCCAAGTGGCCTGGCTCAGAGGGTCCCACCCCCACAGAGCCCAGCAAGCTAAGATCCACTGACTTGAAATTCTTGCTGCTAGCACAGCAATCTGAGCTCGACCTGGGATGCTCGAACTTGGTTGGGTGAGGGGCATCTGCCATTGCTGAGGCTTGAGTAGGTGGTTTTCCCCTCGCAGTATAAACAAAACCACTGGGAATTTAGAACTGGGTGGAGCCCACCACAGCTCAGCCAGGCCACTGGGGCCAGACTGCTTCTCCTCTCTGGGCAGGGCATCTCTGAAAAAAAGGCAGCAGCCCCAGTCAGGGACTTATAGATAAAACTCCCATCTCCCTGGGACAGAGCACCTGGGGAAAGGGGTAGTTGTGGGCACAGCTTCAGCAGACTTAAACGTCCCTGCCTGACAGCTCTGAAGAGAGCAGTGGATCTCCCAGAACAGTGTTTAAGCTCTGATAAGGAACAGACTGCCTCCTCAAGTGGGTCACTGACCTCCATGTATCCTGACTGGGAGACACTTCCCAGCAGGGGCTGACAGACACCTCATACAGAAGAGCTCTGGCTGGCACCTGGTGGGTGCTACTCCTGGATGAAGTTTCCAGAGGAAGGGACAGGCAACAATCTTTGCTGTTTAGCAGCCTCTGCTAGTGATACCCAGGCAAACAGTGTCTGGAGTGGACCTCCAGCAAGCTCCAGCTGACCTGCAGCAGAGAGGCCTGACTGTTAGAAGGAAAACTAACAAACAGAAATGAATAGTACCAACATCAACAAAAAAGGACATCTACCCAGAGACTCCATCCAAAGGTCACCGACTTCAAAGACCAAAGGTAGATAAATCCACGAAGATGGGGAGAACCCAGTGCAAAAATTTTGAAAATTCCAAAAACCAAAATGTCTCTCCATCTCCAAAGGATCACAACTCCTCACCAGCAAGGGAAAAAAACTAGATGGAGAACGAGTTTGATGAATTGACAGAAGTAGGCTTCAGAAGGTGGGTAATAAACTCTTTCAAGCTAAAGGAGAATATCCTAAACCAATGCAAGGAAGCTAAGAACCTTGAAAAAAGGTTAGACGAATTGCTAACTGGAATAACCAGTTTAGAGAAGAACATAAATGACCTGACAGAGCTGAAAAACAGCACGAGAACTTTGTGAAGCATATACAAATATCAATAGCTGAATTGATCAGGTGGAAGAAAGGATATCAGAGATAGAATATCAATTCAATAAAATAAAGAAGAAGACAAGATTAGAGAAAGAAGAGTGAAAAGAAATGAACAAAGCCTCCAAGAAATATGGGACTATGTGAAAAGACCAAATCTACATTTGATTGATGTACCCTTTCAGGGTAGTATGGAACCAAGTTGGGAAACACTCCAGGATATCCCAGGAGAACTTCCCCAACCTAGCAAGGCAGGGCAACATTGAAATTCAGGAAATACAGAGAACACCACAAAGTCGCTCCTCTAGAAGAGCAACCCCATGACACATAATTGTCAGATTCACCAAGGCTGAAATGAAAGAAAAAATGTTAAGGGCAGCCAGAGAAGCCCATCAGACTGACAGCAGATCTCTCAGCAGAAACCCTACAAGCCAGAAGAGAGTGGGGGCCAATATTCAACATTTTCAAAGAAAAGAAATTTCAACCCAGAATTTCATATCCAGCCAAACTAAGCTTCATAAGCAAAAGATAAATAAAATCCTTTACAGACAAACAAATGCTGAGAGATTTTCTCACCACCAGGCCTGCCTTACAAGAGCTCCTGGAGGAAGCACTAAACATGGAAAGGAACAACCAGTACCAGCCACTGCAAAAACATACCAAATTGTAAAGACCATCGACACTATGAAGAAACTGCATCAACTAACAGGCAAAATAACCAGCTAGCATCATAATGACAGGATCAAATTAACATATAACAATATTAACCTAAATGTAAGTGGGCTAAATGCCCCAATTGAAAGATACAGACTGGCAAATTGGATAAAGAGTCAAGACCCATTGGTGTGCTGAACAGGAGACCCATCTCACGTGCAAAGACACACATAGGCTCAAAATAAAGGGATGGAGAAATATTTACCAAGCAAATAGAAGCAAAAAAAGGCAGGAGTTGCAATCCCACTCTCTGATAAAGCAGATTCTAAACCAACAAAGAGACAAAGAAGGGCATTACATAATGGTAAAGGGATCAATGCAACAAGAAGAGCTAACTATCCTAAATATATATGCATCCAATACAGGAGCACCCAGATTCATAAAGCAAGTTCTTGGAGACCTACAAAAAGACTTAGACTCCCACACAATAATTGTGAGAGACTTTAACACCCCACTGTCAATATTAGACAGATCAACAAGACAGAAAATTAACAAGGATAGCCAGGACTTGAACTCAGGTCTAGACCAAGCAGAACTAGTAGACATCTACAGAACTCTCCACCCCAAATCCATAAAATATACATTCTTCTCAGCACCACATCACACTTATTCCAAAATTGACCACATAATTGGAAGTAAAACACTCCTTAGCAAATGCAAAAGAACAGAAATCATAACAAACAGTCTCTCAGACCACAGTGCAATCAAATTAGAACTCAGGATTAAGAAACTCACTCAAATCACACAACTACGTGGAAACTGAACAGCCTTCTCATGAATGACTACTGGGTAAATAATGAAATGAAGGCAGGAATAAAGATGTTCCCCAATGAGAACAAAGACACAGCATACCAGAATCTCTGGGACACATTTAAAGCAGTATATAGAGGGAAATTTACAGCACTAAAGGCCCACAAGAGAAAGAAGGAAAGCTCTAAAATCGACACCCTAACATCACAATTAAAAGAACTAGAGAAGCAAGAGCAAACATTCAAAAGCTAGCAGAAGACAAGAAATAACTAAGAGCAGAACTGAAGGAGATGGAGACACGGAAAACTCTTCGAAAAAAAAAATCAATGAATCACGGAGCTTTTTTTTTTTTTTTTTTTAAAGGATCCACAAAATACATAGACTGCTAGCCAGACTAATAAAGGAGAAAAGGGAGAAGAATTAAGTGGACACACAAAAAAATGATAAAGGGGATATCACCACCAATCCCACAGAAATATGAACTACCATCACAGAATACTATAAAAGCCTCTATGCAAATGAATTAGAAAATCTAGCAGAAATATATAAATTCCTGGACACATATACCCTCCCAAGACTAAATCAGGAAGAAGTCAAATCCCTGAACAGACCAATAACAAGTTCTGAAATTGAGGCAGTAATTAATAGCCTACCAACTAGAAAAAATCCAGGACCAGACAGATTCACAGCTGAATTCTACTAGAAGTACAAAGAGGAGCTGGTACCATTCTTTCTGAAACTATTCCAAACAACAGAAAAAGAGGGAATCTTCCCTAACTCATTTTATGAGGCCAGCATCATCCTGTTACCAAAATCTGGCAGAGACACAACAAAAAAAAGAAAACTTCAGGTGAATATGCCTGATGAACATCAATGCGAAAATCCTCAATAAAACACTGGCAAACTGAATCCAGCAGCACATCAAAAAGCTTATCCACCACGATCACGTCAGCTCCATCCCCGGGATGCAAGGCTGGTTCAACATACACAAATCAATAAATGTAATCCATCACATAAATAGAGCCAATGACAAAAGCCACGATTATCTCAATAGATGCAGAAAAGGCCTTTGACAAAATTCAACAGCCCTTCATGCTAAACACTCTCAATGAACTAGGTATTGTTAGACTGTATCTCAAAATAATCAGAGATATTTATGACAAACCCATAGCCAATATCATAACGAATGGGCAAAATCTGGAAGCATTCCCTTTGAAAACCAGCATAAGACAAGGATGCCCTCTCTCCCCACTCCTATTCAACATAGTATTGGAAGTTCTAGCCAGGGCAATCAGGCAAGAGAAAGAAATAAAGGTATTCAATCAGGAAAAGAAGAACTCAAATTGTCTCTGTTTGCAGATGACATGATTGTATATTTAGAAAATCCCATCATCTCAGCCCAAAATCTCCTTAAGCTGATAAGCAACTTAGCAAAGTCTCAGGATACACAATCAATGTGTAAAAATCACAAGCATTCCTATACACCAATAACAGAGAGCTAAGTAATGAGTAAACTCCATTCACAATTGCTACAAAGAGAATAAAATACCTAGGAATACAACTTACAAGGGATGTAAAGGATCTCTTCAAGGAGAACTACAAACCACTGCTCAAGGAAATAAGAGGACCCAAACAAATGGAAAAACATACTATGCTCATGGATAGGAAGAATCAACATCGTGAAAATGGCCATTCTGCCTAAAGTAATTTATAGATTCAATGTTATCCCCATCAAGCTAACATTGACTTTCTTCACAGAATTGGAAAAAACTACTTTAAATTTCCTATGGAACCAAACAAGAGCCCACATAGCCAAGATAATCCTAAGCAAAAAGAACAAAGCTGGAGGCATCATGCTACCTGACTTCAAACTATATTACAAGGCTACAGTAACAAAAACAGCATAGTACTGGTACCAAAACAGATCTCTACACCAATGGAAAAAACAGAGACCTCAGAAATAATACCACACATCTATAACCATCTGATCTTTGGCAAACCTGACGGGAACAAGCAAAGGGGAAAGGATTCCCTATTTAATAAATGGCGTTGGAAAAACTGGCTAGCCATAAGCAGAAAGCTGAAACTGGATCCCTTCCTTATACCTTATACAAAAATTAACTCAAGATGGATTAGACTTTAATGTAAGACCTAAAACCATGAAAACCCTAGAAGAAAACCTAGGCAATACCATTCAGGACATAGGCATGAGCAAAGACTTCATGACTAAAACTCCAAAACTCCAAAAGCAATGGCAACAAAAGCCAAAATTGACAAATGGTATCTAATTAAACTAAAGCGTTTCTGTATAGCAAAAGAAACTATCATCAGAGTGAACAGGCAACCTACAGAATGGGAGAAAATTTTTGCAATCTATCCATCTGACAAAGGGCTAATATCCAGAATCTACAAAGAACTTAAATGATTTACAAGAAAAAAACAAACAACTCCATCAAAAAAGTGGGTAAAGGATATGAACAGAGACATTTCAAAAGAAGACATTTATGCAGCCAATAAATATATGAAAAAAAGCTCATCATCACTGATTATTAGAAAAATGCAAATAAAACCCACAATGAAATAACATCTCACATCAGTTAGAATGGTGATCATTAAAAAGGAAATAACACATGCTGGAGAGGATGTAGAGAAATAGGAATGCTTTTACACTGTTGGTGGGAGTGTAAGTTAGTAAATTGTGGAAGACAGTGTGGCAATTCCTCAAAGATCTAGAACTAGAAATACCATTTGACCCAGCAATACCATTACTGGGTATATACCCAAAGGATTATTAATCACTCTACTATAAAGACACACGCACACATATATTTATTGCAGCACTGTTTACAATTGCAAAGACTTGGAACCAACCCAAATGCCCATCAGTGATAGACTAGATAAAGAAAATGTGGAACATATACACATGGAATACTATACAGCCATAAAAAGATGAGTTCATGTCCTTTTGCCAGGACATGGAGGAAGCTGGAAACCATCATTCTCAGCAAATCAAACACAAAGAACAGAAAACCAAATACCACATATTCTCACTCATAAGTGGGAGTTGGACAATGAGAACACATGGACACTGGGGAACATCACACACTGGGGCCTGTTGGGGGTTGAGGGTAGCATTAGGAAAGATACCTAATGTAGATAGCAGGTTGATGGGTGCAGCAAATCACCATGGCATGTGTATACCTATGTAACAAACTTGCACGTTCTGCACATGTCCCCCAGAACTTAAAGTATAATAAAAGAAAGAAAGAAAGAAAGAGAAAGAAAGAAAGGAAGAGAGAGAGAAAGAAAAAAAAAAAAAGAAAGAATTAATTTAGTCACTACTGTAGCAGTATTAAGAGCTGGGACCTGTAAGAAGTGTTTAGGTCATGATAACACCATTGTCACAGGAGTGGGTTTGCCCTCTCCTACTTTTTCTCTCTCTCTGTTCTTCTGCTGTGGAATCATGATGCAGTAAGAAGGCCCTCGCCAGATGCTGAGACCCCGATCTTGGCCTTCCCAGACTCTGGAACTGTGAGCCAATACATTTCTGTTCATTATAAATTACCCTGTTTGTGGTATTCTGCACAAAACAGCCTAAGACAGAAAACTGGTACTGAGAATGGGGTGTTGTTATAACAAATACTTAAAAACGTAAAAGTGGTTTTGGAACTGGGTAGTGGGTGAAGGCCGGGAGAATCTGGAGGAGCAGACTAAAAAAATGCCTGTCACCATGAACAGAACATTAAGGGCTCAGAAGAAGAGAAGAGATGTAGAAAAAGTCTGAAACTTCCTGGAGATTAATTAGTGGCTGTGATCAGAATGTTGGCAGAAATACAGGGTGATGAGGTCTCAGAGGGAATTGAGGAATAAGGTATTGGAAACTGGAGGAAAGCCCATCCTTATAATAACAAGGAACTTGGTTGAATTGTGTCCACACCCAGTGGCTTTATGAAAGGCAGATTTTTTTTTTCTTTTTTTTTTTTTTGACAGAGCCTCACACTGTGGTCTGGGCTGGAGTATGGAAGGCAAAATTAAGAGTGATGAACCGGGATACCCAGCAGAAGAAAATTCTAAGCAAAATATTGAAGGTGCCATGTGGCTTCTTTCAATATCATATAGTAAAATGAAAGAAGAAAGAAACGACTTAAAGACAGAACTTATCAGAAAGGCATTTGAGGATCTTCCAGCCTGCCCCTCTCATCACAGGCCCAGAGCTCTAGAAGGGCAGCATGGTTTTAGGGGATGGGCCCAGGGCCCCTCCAAGGGCCTGCTGCCCAGGACTGGCTTTGGGACTCTGCTCCTCACATTCCACTGCAGTGCTCCTTGGCTGCCCCAGCTGTGGCTCAAGTGGTCCTAGGTGTGGCTCAGGCCATGGCTCCAGAGGGTGCAAGCAGTTAGCCTTGGCAGCATCCAGTGGTACTAATTCTGCAGGCACACAGAGTTGAAGAACAGTAGAGGCATGGCTACCACTGCCTGTGTTTCAAAGGCTGGATCAGACAGTATGGGTGCCCAGGCAGAGACCTGCCACAGGGCAGAGCTACTCCAGAGAGTCCCTGCTAGGACAATGCCTCATGGAGCAACAGGGGCCCAGCAAAGACACGTGGGCGGGGCTGCCCAGGGCCCCAGTGTGTCCAGGAGGTGCGACATGGAGACATTATTGCTGAGTCTTAAGATTTAATGCTGCTCTCCATGGTGGGTTTTGGACATACTTGGGACGAGTTACCCCTTTTTTTCTTGCCTGTTTCTCCCTGAATGGAAATGTCTGTCCCACAACTGTCTTACCATTGTATTCTGGAAGCATTAACCTGTTTAATTTCACATGCTCACAGCTGAAGAGGAATTTGCCTCAGGATGAATCATGCGTTGAGTCTTACCCATATCTGACTTAGATGAGACTCTGGGCTTATGAGTTGCTGATGAAATGAGCTAAGACCTGTGGGGATATTGGGATGGAATTATTATATTTTGTATGTGAGAAGGACATGAATTTTGCGGGGGTGGGCAGGGCAGAATGCTATAGTTTGAATATTTGCCCTCTCCAAAACTCATGTTGAAATTCAGGTGCCACTGCAACACTATGAAGAGATGAACTTTAAAAAAAAATTTTTTTTTTGTTTGGTTTTTGAGGGAGGTCTCACTGTGTTGCCCAGGCACGTCTTCAACTCCTGAGCTCAAGTGATCCTCCTAACTCAGCCTCCCAAGTAGCTAGGACTACAGGTTGCACACCATTATGCTTGGCAAGAGGTGGGACCTTTAAGAAACATTTAGCTTACAGGGGCTCCTGCCCTCATGAATGAACTAATTGCCTTTATTGCAGAAGTGGGTGTGTTACCGTGGGAGTGGGTTTTCCCCTCTTATTCTCTCTTCCTGCCTGTGCCCTTCAGCCATGTGATGCTTTCCACCATGTTATGATACAGCTGGCCCTCGCCAGATGCCAGCCCCCCAATCTCATACTTTCCAGCTTTCAGAACTGTAAGCCAATACATTTCTGTACAATACAAATTACCCACTCTCTGGTTTTCTGTTATAGTAGCAGAAAACAGACTGAGACACCATTGATAGCCAGAGGGTCTGCAACCAAGTTTGAATTCCTCTATCCAACAAGAATTTTGCCAAAGGAGTAAAAGCATGAGGATTTTTTGATGTTTAAAAGTTGTACAGCAGCCTGACAGATTCAAGCTGGGCTTTCTTCCCAGTGTGTAAAAGTCTCAGTCAGGTCCTGTCCTGTACCCCATGAAGTCCTCCCTGTGCAAAAGCTCAGCAAAGTGGCTCCAAATCTTTAATTCACTGAGATAAAATGTACCAGGTACTGGGCAAGGGGAACTTTTTGACCACCCCAGTGGGTGAATCCTGTGAAACCTCTCCGGGCTGTACCAGTCCCTCTGCAAAGCCCCCTGTAGGCTTCCTACAGCTTGTCACATAGGGGAGAAAGCAGAGGCAATGGAAGCTTCTCTAAAAACCTTTCGAGCCTATGCCCCCTGCCAGCTGTCACCCATCCTTTTCCACTTTGCGGCAAAATTCCGAAGAGGTGCCATGCTCCCTGGCTCTCGTCCCTCCTGAACACACTCCATGCAGATGCTCACTGCACCAGGCCTCCCCAGAGCTGCTGGTCAAAGTCCCCTTGGTGCACTGCAGCACATTCATGCCCCTGTGTGACACTGTGCCCGGCCAATGCCTGACACACACAGAAGCCAGGGGGACACAGCTGGTGCAGACAACAGCCAACCAGCTCCAGCTCCAGCCACAGGGCACCAGGCTGGGTTGTGATTGGATCTGGTATTTCCAAAAGTACCCATGTGGTCACCAAGGGGAATACTCATGGCCTTCCTGACATAGATACTGTATTTCAACACTATTAATTAATTTACTGATGGGAAGCCCTGGAATTCCTGCAGTCCTGGGGCCACTGAGGGCCTTGGTGTGGCCCTACACTAGTGAATTCACGTCATACCCTCCTTACTGACCGTGCACTGGGCAAGAAGGCCGCCTAATCCACATAAGGCCTGTGGGGACCAGGGGAGAAAGCAGCCCTAACCATGGCCCTAGGGGCCTGGCCTCTAGAGTACCCTGAGCTCCCGAGAGGCACAGTTGGGCCTGGAATTGCCCATTGATACCTTTGACTGACAGTCAACGAGGGCTTGGGGAAGAGGTAGGCAGAGCGTCCAGCACGCCATGAAACAGGACTTCCTACCCCTGCCCTGGGCTGGGGATCTCAGCCTTCACTTAGTCTCTGCTGCTTAGGTCACTCCTAAGCCCTAAGGTCCCACAGAAGGTCCGGGGACTGCCATGGGGTGAGGGGAGGCCTCTGGGGAAAGACTTGCGCTTGAATCTAAACTGAGCTGTCCCCTTTCACCCATCATGGGGCACTGGACGTGTAAGACTTCATTGGAGAGTCTGGCAAGACTGCTGTGACGCCACCACCTGTGTCTAGGTATATGACAGTGGAGCCTCTGACCTGGGGAGGAAGGGGCCTTGCCCAGGTTCCCAGTCTAGAGTAACATCAGGCATCGGCTCCAGCCCACCCTATCTCCTGCAGAGGTCACCCATGCCAGTGAGCCTGGCCCAGCAGTCCCCAGGCCTGCTGGCCTCTGGGCTCCCAACCCTACAGGGCACAGGATGAAGGACGCAACATGATGAAGTGCGGGCCATGTGCATCTTCCTGTCCTACTAACTTGTAGGACCAGGGTAGTGATGCATGGCTGTGGGGAATGTGGCCTGGGACATTCTGGCCAGAAGTAAGGCAAATGTACACTTTCAAAGTGCCTCCTCTGTGCCAGGCGCTGCCTTACAAGCTCTGTGCACACTCACACATGCAGTCTCCACAGCAGCCCGGGGCGGGGGCTCCTCTCACTGTGGACTTGGACCAAGGCAGCTGCGTTCACTTTGGGCTCCTGACACCTGTCCTGTAAGAGGCTGGGACACACACGGCTGTCTCCAGTGGTCCCTGAGGCCCTGCAGTTGGAGCTGCATTCAGAGCAGGGGTGCTGGTGTTTGGTCCTGGCTCTGCCTCTCCATGACCCTCAGTCTCCTCGTCAATAAAACAAGCCGATGAGGACAAGATTAGGATATGCACAAAGTGCCCCCAATGAGAGAGCACTCTCTAGAGGTTGGCTCCTGTCATTGTCATCCCAGATCTGGGAAGCCTGCCCAAGGAGCTGCAGGAGTGCTGAGGGACTGGCAATTTACAAAGGGCAGTGGGCCCAGCCAGGGAAAAGGGCACACAGCACACTCACAGCACCACTGACCCCAGGAAAGGTGCGAGAGGATGTTGGGGGGAAGGAGAGCAAGGGAACGAGCAGGAAGGATCACAATGGGTCCTTGGGCCTGCCCCAAGCCAAGAGGTGGCTGGGACCCAGCAGGCCCCAAGGTTACCTTTGCAAGACCAGGCCCCTGGCAGTCTCCTTGGCCTTGCAGTTAGAGGCGCATTCAGAGCAGGTGCACAGAGGGCATGTGCAGAGCATTTGGGGCCACTTCCCCGGAGGGAGGAGCAAGGGCGGTGGGCCAGACCCTGCACATCCGGGCTCTAGGCATTCTCCTCTTCCCCATCACACCCCATACCTCTGGCTTTCCCCAGGCCCACAACCCAGGCTCCCTGCCTCCACCCCAGCCAGATGGACCCTCCCTGCAGAGGGTACCTTCCTGGGGCTACTCTAAAGGGAGGGCCAAGACTCCGTGTTACCTGTGCTCCTGGTGGCCTCACCCTGCCTGGTATTCAATGCATGTCCAATAAGTATGTGCTATGGTGGCATATAATTTACATTTACTGAACACCCGCTGCTTGCCAGGCAGTGTTGGGGATACTGTGAGGCCCCAAGTGTAGAGACACATGCCCCTACTGCTCTGAGAGAGCCACAGCAGGATGGGACAGGAACACAGAAAATCTGAGGGCAGTGGCATCTAATACAACCTGAGGTGGCAGTGAGAGGGCAGGGTCTGGGGGAGTTCCCAGGGGAGACGGTGCCTCTGCTCCCCACCCCTCACTTACAGGTGAGGAAACCACTCAGACAGAAGTGACTTGTCCATGGGAAGCGGCATGCCCAGGCCTCAGCCAGCGCTCCTTCTAGAATGGTGTCCTCCACCTCGGCGCTACTGACGTGGGGTCAGATACTGTCTGTGCTGGGGTCGTTCTGTGTGCTGTGGGATGGTGAGCAGCACCCCTGGACTGCACCCCCAGATGCCAGTAGCACCTTCCCAGCTGTGACAACCAAAAATGTTTCTCGGTGTTGCCAAATGTCCCCGTGGGGTAAAACTGCCTTGGTTGAGAGCCGTGTGGAAATCTGAGCTGAGCTAAAAGCAACAGCAGCCAAAGCCTCGTGCCACAGATGTGATCACAAAGCTGTGGGTCAGGGCTGCATCAACGTCAAAACAGCGCCCAGCCTTGCTCGCCCACACTCACTTCTGCTCGCCTTTCCCATCTGAATTTCTGAGATCCAAGTTCCTCTTTCAACTTTTCCAAAGTTTTTTTTGGCTCAGCACTTCCCCCGTGTAAAGTGGATACTGGGAGGTATTATTATCCCCATTCTACAGATAAGGAAGGTGAGGCTCATGGAGGTTAAACATACAGAAGTCACCCAGTAAGCAGGTGGTTAAACTGGCTGGAACGGAGGGGAGCCCAATGTGCTAGACCAGGCAGGAACTGCGAGTCAGGGTGCCTGGCTCCAGCCCAATGCCAGCTGCCTCCCGCTCCGGCCTCTGAATCGGATCTGATCCCAGAAGGTTCTTCATGGAAGAGCTGAGCTGGACCACATGGCCGCATCCAGCAAGGGGCCTGGTGTCAGCTGCTCTTCCTCTGGGATCAGTTCTGTGTGGAGTGCTGTGGGAGACCCCCACCCAGGTCCTCCACATGGAAAGCATCGCTTCCTCTTCCTGGGACTCATAGCCTTGGCTCCTGAACAGTCTTGGCAACTCACTCACTTTGTGCATAGGGCTCAATCCTCCCACTAGGAGACACCCCTGCTCCAGCCAGAATCCAATCCTGCCCAGCTGGGAGGCCCTTACAGCCCCCACCCCAACACACACTCTCAGTGTTTGCTAACTAACCCAGGTGGCTAATGGTGGGACTGCAGGCATTGGGACAGAGTGCCAGGTTTAGGGGTCAGATGCCTGGGAACCCCAAAATTATTGAAGCAACAACCTGACAGGCTGTACACCTTCTTCAGCCACAGATGTGAGGCCGCCTGCAGGGTGACCAGGCTGTGATCAACTCCATAAAGGAAAGCATCCAGCCTTCCTGCCTCCCTCTTGGATATGTCTGGCCAGCAGTTGTGATGACTGGCGGAGGCCTGGCATCGTCGGTGGGTCAGGGCCCTATCAGGCCCCCTGGCCAACCCCTAACTGGCAACAGGATGCCCCTGAACTGGAAGGCAGGGGAGGGAGGGCTGGAGAGGAAGGCTGGTCGGGGGACATGGGGACTCCAGGAGGGATTGCTAAGTCCAGTACTGGGTCTTGTCCTCAGGTGACCTGGATCTTGGATGTTCGGGGACCCCGGGGCTACTCCCTCCTCTCCTTGCCACCCCTCCCCCCGGACTCCAGGATACAGCTCCCCTGTTCTTTCTCCCTGACCTGTTAACAAATGTTGAGGGTCCTGGGGTTGACCACTTGAATCTAGTCCCCTTTCTGGCCTATCCACTTCTTTTGTTTGTCTGTTTGTTTTGAGACAGTCTTGCTCTGTTGCCCAGGCTGGAGTGCAGTGGTGCGATCTCAGCTCACTGCAATCCAGGTTCTAGTGATTTTCCTGCCTCAGCCTCCCAAGTTGCTGAAATTACAGGTGCCCACCACCATGCCTGGCTAATTTTTGTATTTTTAGTAGAGACAGGGTTTCACCATGTTGGTCAGGCTGGTCCTGAACTCCTGACCTCAAGTGATCCACCCACCTCCCAAAGTGCTGGGATTAGAGGCGTGAGCCACCCCCCGGCTTGTCCTATTCACTTCTCTGGTGACTTTCCCAGTCTCACAGTGCTATATCTCCACATTTGCCAGTGGCCTGTAAATTCTTTCTCAGCCAGACTACTCCCATGAATTCCTGACACACACAGCCTACCATCTCCTTCACGGCTCCACTTAGATTTTTTTTTTGGTAGAGACAGAGTCTTGCTCTGTTGACGAGGTTGGTCTGGAACTCCTGACCTCCTGTGACCCTCCCACCTCAGCCTCCCAAAGTGCTGGGATTATAGGCATGAGCCACAGTGCTCAGCCTGCACCTGGATTCTGTATTAGACAATGTGTGAGGCAGAATAATGGCTTCCCAGATCTGTCCACACTCAAATCCTTGGAGCCTGTAAATGTTTGGTCACATGGCAAAGAGGTATTAAGGCTGCAGACAGAATGAAGGTTGCTATTCAGCGGATCTTAAAACAGGAAATTTTTTCCGGGTTATCTAGGTGGGCTCAGTGTAACATATAAGTCCTTAAAAGTGGAAAAGAGAATCAGAAGAGAGAACCAGAGAGGTGGCAGCGTGAGAAGGACAAGGTGTGAGAAGGATTATGCTGTCTTTGAAGATGGAGGAAGGATCATGAGCCAAGGAGAGGTGTCTAGAAGCTGGAGAAAGGAGAGTGGATCCTCCCTTGGTGTGCCCAGAAAGAGGGCAGCCCTGCCACCACTTGCTTGTTCTTGGTCCAGGGAGGTCCCTGCAGGCCTCTGAGCCACAGAGCTATACAATAGTAAATGTGCGTTGGTTTCAACATGACATCTGTGGGAATTTGTCACAGCAGTGATAAAAAAATTAAGACATCCCAAACTTACTAGGTCCAAATGGAGCTGCTGACCTTCCCACAAACCTGCACCTGCCCCAGTCTTCCCCATCTCAATAAATGGCCCCTGCACCTTCCAGGTGCTCAGGCCAACCTTCCAGATTCCTCCCTTCCTCTCTTGCCCCACTGTAAACCAATAGCTCTCCCTGGGAAATGTATCTGGAACCAGCAACTTCCCCCCACCCCACTGCTGTCTCCCTCCTGAATGGCTGCAAATGCCTCTCACAGGATCTGCTTCCCCTAGTGCCTCATACCCCAAGTCTGCTTTCAACACAGCAGCCAGCAGGACCCTGCTGAAATGCAAAGCCTCTTCACTCCTCTGCACAGAACCTTCCAATGGCTCCGAGTTTCTCTGACAGTAAAAGCCAACATCCTTGCAGAAGTCCACCCCTGGCCAGGCTTGAGTATGTCCCCAGCACACCTGGAGCTGGGGAAGAGAGAAGCCGCTGGGCCTGAATGCAGACTTTCTGAGCCCACAGGTTTGGGGTAGGGGCCTGCAGATGCACTTTTCTACCGAGCTCCCCGGGGCTGCTGCTGCTGCTGACCCAAACAGAGCACATGTTGAGAGCCCCCATCCTCAAAGCCCTTGCGCCTGAGCTCCCAACTCTGGCTTCAGAGTTCACTCACCCCTGATGACACTGAACACTGCTCAGAAGCAGTGGCTGCAGTGACTCCCAGAGAAAGCCACCCAGAGAAAGGGACTGATGGGGGACCCAGGGCAGAGAGTCCCCCAAGAAACTCCTAAAAATCCAATTGCCTGGGTTCCACCCAGAGATTTAGGGTTCAGTGCCCCAGGGTGAGCACAGCAGGTTTTTTTTTTTTTTAAAGTTCCTAGATGATTCCGATGAAAATGTGCAGCATGGTGGAGGCTGGCCCACCACCTCCATTGCCACTGCTCCTCACTCACACAGCTCCACCCAATTACCCTGATGACACTGAACACACCCCACCTCCAGCCTGTGCTCTCAGCAGCAGCCCCCACCCCTGCTGCTCTGGGCCCCCTACTCTGTGCCCATCCAGGCACTAGCTCTCATAGGACCTGGCCTCAGGCTCGCCGGCACTGGGGCACAGGGGACAGGAGAAGGCTCCAGCTCTCCCTCTTGGTCAGCGGGTTCCCTCATAAATTTAACAAATCCTCCCGAGCTGCTCCCTGGTGCCAGGCACTGTTCTAGGCACAGGGTGCTAACATGAGCAGGACAAAGTCCCTGCCCTCA
Organism: Cebus imitator; assembly: GCF_001604975.1. NCBI lineage: Eukaryota > Metazoa > Chordata > Mammalia > Primates > Cebidae > Cebus > Cebus imitator. Next base: position 368,619 of record NW_016108085.1, on the reverse strand, counting down.
TGCAGCCCGCAGGTGGTGGAGAGAGACCACGAACCAATGATAAATAGAGATACCCAGTATCTTAAGGGAGTGACAAGGCTGTGGAGAAAAATCAAGTGTGTAAGGGAGTCTTGGCTCCCAAAGGGAACGTGCTGGGAGCCCGGAACCACAGAAGGACAAAGAGGACCTTTCTGTCACCAGCATATCAGGGATGCTGCCTGCCAGGTCCCACAAACACTCTCTACCAGCAAGGCTCCATGGAGAGCCACAGGGGTGAGCCTTAGAACACTTTGGGAACAGACCGCCTTGAGAACCGTATTTCAGCACTCCAGAAAGAAACACCAAACATGCTATCTTGCCCATAATTTCAGGGGCTTTATGGACCTTCAGGGCTGGGACCTGCTGAGCAGGCACCACAGCCCTTCAGATGCAGACCCCAATCCCAGCCCAGCCCCGCAGGGTCCAGGTCCCAAAGCCAAGATGAGATCCCCTTGATGGCCCTCAGGGCTGTCCCAGCAGCTCCAGGCTCCTGTACCCTTGCTGTGGTGAGGCTTGTGGATGGCAGGCAGCTTCTTCATCTCTGATATCCTGTAGGTCACCAGGAAAGGAGAAATCCTAATTAAGCGGACAGGGTGAGGACTTCCTTTCTGCCACCTGGAGCCTGTCACACTGAAGTTGGCTTGGCCTCCAGCCAGGCCCAGGCCCTGCTGCCCACTGATTTGCTCTGGTGGGCAGGACAGCCATGCTACCACCCTGGGCTCAGCCCCCTTGCCCATGGATCAAGGGGTGAGCTTCCCGTTCTATTACTGCTCAGGAAAAGTGATGGTGGTGACTCCCCCATGAGGTCATGCAGGGAAAGAGACTGATGGGGGACCAAGGGCAGAGAGGAAGACTTTTTGACTGCTGCATGTGTTTCTAGAAGGCTGCATCCCCAGAACCCGGATCCATTAGTTCCTAACAATCCCCAGGGCACCATAACTCTGGTCTATTACAGATGAGAACCACGGAGGCTCAGAGAGGACAAGAGACCCCTCTGATTGCACATGCGTGCATAGTCTTAGAGTGGAGCTGGGGCAACAGCCCCTTCTGGCCCCCAGTGGCGGCTCACATTCAGGCTGGTGGAACAGTCTGGGCTACTCATAGCTCATCTGACAGTTCCTTAGACACTGCCTGGCCAATGGGAGTTTCCAGGCTCTCGGATGGCTGACGCCATTCCCCACCAATAGAACATCTGGAACTCACAATGTCCTCCCTCCGATGAGGGTGGCGGTGGGGGTGGGGTGTCTGAGTGAGAGAATGGCTGCAACCATGAATCAGTGCTGTTACTGTATCACTCACATACTCATTGCTAATATCCCTGATAAGCCCGGCTCACAAAGCCTGCACATTTATTAACCATGCAAGCCTCACTGACTGGTTCGAGCCTGCCACAGCCCTCGGGGACTGGAATTCTTATCAGCCCCACTCTGTTGATGGTGAACTGAGGCTCAGATGGTTTAAGGGATTTTTACAGCCAGTTTATGAAGGTGACAGGATCCCAGCACAGGCCTGGCTGACTCTGAGGCTCTGAGCTCCCCCAGCTGCATGAAGACCCCAGAACTCCAGGGGCACGAGTGGGCACGTATACCAGAAAAGGGAGACTCATGAGAGCCTGAATGGGGTTTTTGACAGGTAGCATAAAGCATCTGTCGTCCTGCAAAGAAATCCCTTCTCAGAAATCACAAAGGCAAACTTCGCACTGCCACTGACTGTGGGCCAGCCGGCTGCTAGGAAGGTTGAGGTATGAAGTGAAGTGAGGCTGGCTGGTGCTCCTGGCCACTGGAGGGCTCAAGGATCAGGGAAGAACAATGGAGAGATCACAGCTTCCCTGGGCACCAGTGACCCCCTGCACCCACCCCAGGCTCCTAATGGGGAAAGAAAAGGGTGTGACGGGGACAGGGGATGGTGCTGCCCTGCAGAAGGCACCGTCCTGAGGCACAGCAGCACAGGACGCTCACCACTCCACACTCCCACCCCAATCCCAGCACCTGTATTTCCCACGAAGTTCCCTGTCATAGATTCCCCCTGCCAGGGCCAACATCCGGCTGAGTGAAGGCCCAGCCTGGGCCACTTTCTCCCCCATCTGCAATCTAAAGCTCCTGGTGGCAACCCTCTGAACCACTCTCTGGGCCTCATGCACTCACCAAGAGAGAAGATGTGGCAGAGCCCAGTGGCTTCTGAGGGGCATGTGCCCATGGGCTTTGGGCAAAGAGCCAGTCCTGGACACCAAAGGCAGAATGGAGGGAAGCCTTGCTTCCTGGATCCCTCCTGCCCTCAGCAGTCCTTCGCAGGGACTTGGGGCACATCCCCATGCCGGAGGGGCTGCTGGGCAGCTCCCAGGCATGGTCGGGCTCGATCTCTCCTATCCCCAGGCCTCTGGGTCTCAGTACTGAGAGCTGGAGCCCGGCAAGGTCAGCAGAGTGCTGGGGCAGGCAGAATGCCCACATCTTTCTCAGAAAGGGCAGCAGGGACCAGAACAGGACGAGCTAGCCCCTTCCCCATGGTCCAGCGGTGCAGGGACTCTTTGAACAGGGGAAAAGCTACATCCCTGGCTTTAGGGTCCCCTTCAGAACCAAGTGTGCTACGGAGGGGACCCCGGGGGCCATCAGTGTCTAATCCAAGTGTGGGTCTGTCTCCTCAGTTAATATTTTATTGGGACAGAAATGTGGCGCCAGTGGGTTTGGTTACTGATCCCAAGGGCTTGAACCTTGCCTGGGGAGGGGAAACTGGATACCGGGTGGGGGACGAAAGGGGAGGCCCCATCACGCGGCAGAGGCCTGAAATCACTCCCCATCGTCAGCCGCCAGGTGCCCTGAGCTGAGGGGTCCTTCCTGTCGTCTGCACTCTGGACCACCTCGCGCTACAAGGGCGGCCCAAGCCTCACCAGGGGCGCGCGCACTTTAGGCCTAGGACGGCCGGGGCTGTCAGCTCAAGGTGTCACTAGGCGACTCGCTCACACCCAGCCCAAGCGCTGCGGCTTCGTTCCCTCTGGGGCTCCTACCCGGGCCCTCTACGTCTCTTTAGTCCCAGGCCCAACCCTCCGGAGCCAGGAGAGGTAGGCGGTCCAGGCCGCTCCTCGACAGACCAGTACACCCAGGCGTGCGGGTGCTGGTCCCTCCTTCCAGAACTCTGGTCTCCCGCAGGGGCGGCGGAGGGGCGGGAGGCCACGCATTACCTTCCATGGATATGGGCTCCAGGATGCCGAACTGCTTGAGGACGGCGATGAACAGCAGCACTACCACGGCCATAGCGCACAGCTCCATGCCCTGGATGCCCATGGCGAGCCGGGCTGCCTGGGGCCCTGGGGCCCGGGCGTACCCCTCGCCCGCGCTCTGCCTCGGAGGCGCCGGGGCCCGTGCAGCCCGCACGGCCTCTCGGGGGCGGCGACGGCTCACATGCCCCCAGCAGGCGGGGCTGCGGGGTTGGCAGGGCCGGGGCCCCTCGGAGGGCTGCAGCGGCGAGCAGGGCAGGCGGGAGGCTGGACGCGGCAGCCGAGCCCAAGCGCAACTTTCCGAGTCAGCCGGCAAACTTCGAGGCGCGGCGGCGCGAAACACAGCGCGGGCGGCCAGCGCGGGCCAGCGGCGCCTCCATGCCCCGCGCGGGCGCCGCGCCTCTGTCGCCCCCTCTCCAGCCCCGCGGGCGCGGGGGCGCGGGGGCGCGGCGGCGGCGGGGGTCCCGGGCGCTCCCGGCCGCCCCAGCCTCCATCGCCTCTCCCCGCGCGCTCATTGGCCTAGGCTCGGCGGCCACTCCGGGAGGCGTCCCTGCGGCCCCCCCGCGCCAGCCCGGGAAGGGCGGACGGAGCGGGCCCCGCCCCGCCCCGCAAGGGCCAGCCCGGGACAGAGTCTGGCCCTTCGCCACCGCTGCTCCACCAACCCCCGGAGGCCGCGCGGTCGGCGGTTTCTCCCACGCGCAGGATGGGGGCCGAGGGGCTGGGGAGGGGCCGGGAGCCCGAGAGGAGGGGGCGGTGGCTGCGCTCTCGCAGGGAGGCGCTGCGCCCTGCCTGCCCCGCCCCGCGGGCCAGCGCGGAGTCGGCTGCGGAGGATCCGGGAAGCCCTTGCGCCCCGGCGCGTTTCCCGCAACCCAGGCCCTCCGCCGGAGATTAAACTGGGTCCGGGCTGGCCCCTTTGAAAATGCAGAAGTTGGTATCCAAAGTTCTCCGGTTCCAGAAACCCGCGTGCACTCAGGGCTTTAGGGGAAGTATGGGCTTTGGCTCTGGCGTCCTTGGAACGGAGTTCGGGCGTTGACTTTGCTGCGTGACCTTGGTCGAGTCACGGACTCGCAGCCGCCATCGCCTCTTGCTCCGCAGAGAGGGGGGAACGCCTGCCTTTGGGCAGCGGGGAAGAGCTAAGCAGATGCAGAGTGCCATGCACTGGCGGGGCAAGGGCATGTTTGTTCGTTTGTGTGTGGCTTTCCGCCTGCCGGGGGCTGGTAGAGCAGGGGAAGCCGCGGAAAGGAAGGAGAAAAGAGAAGACGAGGCGTGGCCGGGCGGAGCCGGGGGGTCCTCAGAGCCGCGAGGCCGGGGACCTGAGGCGGGAACCTGGCTCTCTGCTGCCCTCCAGCGGGCGCGGCGCACCGCGGGCATCCCCGCCGGACCGACTCAGCGGTCCGCCCTCATCCTTCCCGCTGTGTTAGCGGAGGGAGAAATCTGGCTCCGACCGCAAGTCCTGTTTGGATTCCCGGCCTGCAGTTTCCATCTAGGAAGCTTCTGCCACCCACTTGGCCATTCATTCCGCTGATACTGAACACGTGCTTGGTCCCAAGCACAGAACTCGCTGCCTGGGTGGGGTGGGAGCCATGGCGTGTGCCTGCCACGGCCCCCTGGGGCGCGCATATGTGGGCCAAACCTTTGGGCTTACGTGTGATTCTTAAAGGCTCTCCCCGTGGGCATTCCTTTTCCTCCATTTTACAGGTGAGGAAACTAGGCTAGAGGGCGAATTATGCAAGGGACACAGGGACAGCCAGGCCTGCTGGAGTCCGGAGCGGGGACTTTCCTGTGACACAGCCTGTTTCAGCTGAGCAAGAGAGGGGCTGCGCAGTGCAGCCTCACTGTATCACAGGCCTAGTTAAATGTCTAAGCCATTTGGCAATAGTTTAAAAGAACAGTAAAGGTATAGCTTTTAATTCCATTTAATTAGGATGTGGTGAGTCTCCACTGACCAAAGGCAAAAGTTCCAAGCAGAGAGGCTAACAATCCCCAGAGAAAACAGCTCTGTTGGAGCAGAGCTGTTAAAGGTTAAAGAGCCTCCTGCAATGTAATTTACACACAAGTGCTGAGCAAGATCCCGCCTGCGCCCAGCTAGTGCCGGCTCAGCCTTCATCAGTGACTTGTGAGAGCCTAGCAGTACATAACCCCTCTGAGCCTCAGTTTCTTCATTCATAAAGTGGGAACAATAATCCGGCCCCCGCTCCAATGGCCTCTGTGATGCAGGCTCAAAACTGCATGTGCTCAGTTTCACAGGGTGACACGTGTTAGATGAGATAGAGAACTGAGCATGCAAAGGAGGCCATCTTGGGGGTCCTGAGGCTGGCATCCACCCCTCTCCCCTGCCTCTGTTTCCCCGGGTGCTCTTGAGCATCTTCCTAGTTCCCACTGAAAGCTTCAATGACTGCCCAGAAACCCTGAGCTATAAAGAAGACATTGATCCCCTGGCTGTGCGGTGTAAAATATTAACAACGCTTAAGTGGGTACCAGGCCTGAGAGCAGAGTGTCGGTGCAGCATCAGCCACCTGGGCCACGGGCCTAATGGATGAGGAACTGACTCCTGGGCTCGCTCACCAGCTTGGGGCCTGTCAGCTCTGGGGCCACAGTGGGCTCACTGAGGCTGGGCTGATGGTCTTATCACACTCCCCTGTCCTGGGACTTGGAGAAGGAAGCTGGCAGGTGAGCCCTCAGGCCCCATGTATCCCTCACACCAATGAAGTGCTTTCCCAGGCTACTGTCTGCCCTGGTGTCTATTTCCTCTGTCCTAAGCACACCCCAAGTGCCTCCATGTGGCAGTATGCTGCGTGTGGGTGGCACTCATTGCCTTCAGGGGAAGACACAGGCTGGGGGTGGGGCACAAGCAAAGAAACCTCTGCCGTGTGGGGAGTTAGTGAAGGACTGCCACAGAGGCGGGGACAAGTTGAAGGGCAATGTGGAGAGAGCAGCTCACTGGGCCTTGGGTGATTCGGGAAGGCTCGGGCCTGAGCCCTCTCCTGAAGTCCTCAGAATGACTAGTCCTCAGGATGTCCTGTGTCTTGCTCTAGTTTAGGAAGTTTTCAGAGAAAATTGCTTTGGGGTGGGGGTGGGGGTCACTCCAAATCTGGGGTACCCCACACCTGAGGTCACAACCATGCCTGGAATATTGAAGCTGCCACTCCAGTTCTGTCTCCAAGAAGGCAGCCCAGATTCTAGCAGCTCTGCCTTGTCTGCCTTTGCCTATGAACTAGCCCACAGCTGCCTGGGCCACACTTTTTCTCCCTGCATTTTGGCTCTCTGCCCCGGCATCTTCCATGTTGTTACCACAGCTACGCTGGCAGTTCCCAGGGCCTGGGACTCTGTCAGTTTGACCGACATTCCCTGGATACCTCATGCTAACCGTTCCTGACCACCTAGCTGCCTGGGGATTTCATGAGGTCTCCTGACTCGTAAGGTGGGGTCTGGGCTGGACGCATGCTGTTTGAGGGACCCATTCCCTGAAAACAACTCAGCACACTGGTCCAGTCCCAACTTTCCTGGAGTGGGGCTGGCAGAGGCCTCCCTTATTCAAGTTTAGTTCTAATGCTTTCTACTGGGCAAAGCAGGCATTATTCAATTTATTTTTCCCATATTTTATAGAAACTAGACAAGAATGCCCAGAGTGGAATTTCACACCCCCAAGGCTCCTCAAACTCAGCACCTCCAAAGCTGACCTCTTCATCCTCTCCCAACCTGCCACTCCCCAAGTCTCCTCATCTCAGCTGTACAGCCAGAACCTCGGCTCTTACCTTGGAATATCTGCCTCTGTCTACCTCTGTCCAGCCTATCACCACACTCTAGCCCTGTGCCTCCTGCCCCTTCTCTGCCCCACTGCCACCAGCCCAGCCACACCATGGTCCTCCCTCCTGGACTCCCAAGATGGGTCCCCAGTGCCTCTCCCCAACTCCACTGTGGTTCTCCTGCTACCTCTTCTTGGTTCAGTAACCAGCATGATCATCTTAAGACAAAAAGTAGACCCTACTCCTTCCCAATTGGAAACCTCCAGGAGCCCCCATTTCAGCACTGGCCGTGTTTGCCTGTGTGGCTGGTGACCATACCCCAATTTCCTTTTCCAGCCTCAGTGCAGTGACTTTGAAGATTTGCTCAATCAGTGTACGTTTCTCTTTTCTACACCATACCACCCCTCTACTGCCACAGTGATTGGCTCAGGGATGGCCACCAGACGGGAGCCAGAAGACTGGTCCAGGGAAAAGTGGAAGTTATAGAAGCTAAGTGGCCAGCCTGCCACCATGTGGGAATAGCAGGCCTAAGAATGGAGTCACCTCAGGAGAAAACACAGCAAAAAGTGAAGAGAAAGGGACCAAGTCCAGTTGGCAATGCTATGTGCCCCATGACACATCTAAACTTGTATCTTTCAGATATATGAGCCAATCAATCCACCAATTATGGCTTAAGCCAATGTGATTTAGGTTGCTGTCTCTTGCAGCCAATAGGGTCCTAACAAATGCATTCTCCATTACTCATGGAACAAAGACCACAGTCCTAAAAAGGCCCCTAATACAAGCAGCTAAAGCACTTACTATGTACCAAGTGTTTCAACATGACTCATCTCTTTCATTCCTCACAGTTCTGATAAGGTAGGAACTGGAAAGGAAAAGAAGCTGAAGCACAGAGTGGTTAATGCTTTGTTTAAGGGCACACAGCTGATACACCAGAGTCAGGATTTGAATCCAAGCAGTTCAGCTTCAAAGCCTGTGATTTCAATTCAACCTTGTCCCCCATGGCTGGACCCCTCCTCTCTCTTGCTTGTGTGGCTCTGGTCACACTCACAGCTACCCGAATGAGCCCAGCACTCTCTCACCTCGGAGTCTTCGCACATGTCCTTCCCTGGACTGTGCACACTTTTTTTCTTCCTTGTCTTTGCCCAGCTTCTCCCTCGTCATCTTTGGGGTCTGCACTCCAATGTCGCTTCTGCAGAGTTGCCTTCCTGGATCTCCTCCCCATCGTCGGTCTCTGCTTCACCCCCATCCTTTTCCCTCCCTACATTTACTGCAATGGGAATGTAGACATTTGCTTATGTGTTTATTTGTTTCTGCTCTCCCACTAGAAGACCTGCCTTGTACAAAGATTTATTTGATAGGGCTGTTGCCTGCCTTGTATAAAGATTTATTTGATAGGGCTGTTGCCTGCCTTGTATAAAGATTTATTTGATAGGGTTGTCACATGACACCTTTTCCCAATTGCTTCAGCACAGGCTGTCCTGGTGTCACTAGCAAGAGTATGGGTCTGGGAGTCCAGAATAACCAGGGCTGAGTTCCTAGTCCCAACCCTAGCCTGTTCATGGACTTGGCCACAGCACATCGCCTCTCTCAGCCTTCCTTTCCCCCTTGTAAAATGAAGTCACTTGGTGTTATTTACCTGCCTGTTGCACAGTGGGCTATGGATGTGAAAGTGTCTCAAGATGCACAAGAGGGACCTTGTTTCTGGACACCCTGTTTCCTCAGAGCCGGGACAACCTAGGAAATGACACCAAGGGAGCCCAACTCTTTTGACCTTAGAGTATTGCCCAAGCCCTCTGTATTAATCCATTCCTACATTGCTATAAAGAAATCCCTGGCTGGGTACAGCGGCTCATGCCTGTAATCTCAGCACTTTGGGAGACTGAGGTGGGTGGATCACCTGAGGTCAGGAGTTTGAGACCAGCCTGACCAACATGGAGAAACCCTGTTTCTACTAAAAATACAAAATTAGCTGGGCATGATGGTACATGCCTGTAATCCCAGCTACTCGGGAGGCTGAGGCAGGAGAATCATTTGAACTTGGGTGGGGGTGTGGAGGTTGCGGTGAGCAGAGATCACACCATTGCACTCCAGCCTGGGCAACAAGAGTGAAGTCCGTCTAAAAAATAAAAATTAAAAATTTTAAAAAAAGGAAGAAATCCCTGAGACCAGATAATTTATAAAGAAAAGAGGTGTGGGCCAGACGCAGTTGCTCATGCCTGTAATCCCAGCACTTTGGGAGGCCAAGGCGAGCAGATCACTTAAGGTCAGGAGTTCGAGACCAGCCTGACTAACATGGTGAAACCCTGTCTCTACTAAAAATACAAAAATTAGCTGGGCGTAGTGGCAGGTGCCTGTAATCCCAGCTACTAGGTGGGCTGAGGCAGGAGAATCCCTTGAACTTGGAAGACGGAGGTTGCAGTGAGCCGAGATCGCGCCATTGTACTCCAGCTTGGGTGACAGAGCGAGACTCCGTCTTTAAAAAAAAAAAAAAAAGAAAGAAAGAAAAGAGGTGTAATTGTCTTATGGTTCCACAGGCTGACCAGGAAGCGTGGTGCTGGCATCCTCAATCATGGTGGAAGGTGAAGGGGGAGCAGGCCTGTTTTGCATGGCAGGAGCAGGAGCAAGAGAGAGAGTGAGGGGGGAGGTGCCACATTGCTTTTAAACAACCAGATCTCGCAAGAACTCACTCTCTATCATGAGAACAGCTCCAAGTGGATGGTGCTAAACCATTCATGAGAAACAACTCCGTGATCCAATCACCTCCCACCGGGCTCCACCTCCAACATTAGGGATTACAATTCGACTTGAGATTTGGGTGGAGACACAGACCCAAACTGTATCACCCTTGAATCAGACTCCCAGGGGCCACACAGAACCCTTCCACACAGTCTCTGCTCTGCCCAATGTCACATGAAATCTGGGAGGCTTATGGCTACAGGTAACAGAAAACCCCATTCCTTGGCTTAAACCATAAGGAAATGTACTATGTCACACATGGGAAGTCCAGCCAGAGGGTGGCTCCGGGGGTAGCCAGCTTAGATGCAGCAGTACCAGCCAGAACCTGGGCTCTTCATCTAACTACACTGCCAGCTTTAGATTATCTAATCTACCTTCACCACAGCCTGCTCCCATCATGATCACAAGACAGATGTCCATTCCAGATATCACATTCTGACATGATACTGTCCCAGGGGAGAAGAGATTATCTGTTACTGCGTCTCTTACTGTGAGAAAGACTTTCCCATTAAGCTTAGCATGAAGAATCCCCTCATGTTTCATTGGCTACAATTGTGTCACATGCCATGCCGAAATCAATTGCTGGCAATGGAAATGAGGCCACCACTGTGGCAGAGACTGCCAGCTTGCCACCAAAACCCATTCTCCTCTATTCTACAATAACAAAGTCTTAGCTAGACATGTGACTGTCAGGGACTGCATTTCCCAGGCCTCCTTGCAGTTAGTGTGGTTGTGTGTTGTTGCTGGTGCCAAAGGAAGCTATGAATGTTGCTTTGGGGACGGACGTCATTCTTTCTTCTTTCTTTTTTTTTTTTTTGAAATGAAATTTCACTCTTTTTCCCAAGCTGGAGTGCAATGGTGCCATCTCAGCTCACTGCAACCTCCGCCTCCCGGGTTCAAGTGATTCTCCTGCCTCAGCCTCCTGAATAGCTAGGATTACAGGCATGCACCACCATGCCCAGCTAATTTTGTATTTTTAGTAGAGATGGAGTTTCACCATGTTAACCAGGCTGGTCTCCAACTCCTGACCTCAGGTGATCCGCCCGCCTCGGCCTCCCAAAGTGTTGAGATTACAGGCGTGAGCCACCGTGCCTACCCTGGGACAGAGGTCTTAAGACAGTAAATGACTCTTCCTTGTTCTCTCTTCTCCTTTTCCACTGGCTGGAACTCACACATGTTGGTGACCAGCCTAGGCCATGCAGATCTTAGGGGTTGGGGGAGAACACAGCCACAGGGTGAAAGGGACCTGGGTGCCTGAATGACTGCATGGAACAGAGCCTCCCACAAATCTAGAACTTTCACATAGGGATGTTGAAGGAGAAGGAAATACACTTTTTTTTTCTTTTTCCTTCATTTGTTTTTTAAATTCGTCTTACCCGAATTTTATCTTGAAGGAAATACACATTTTTTTATGCCTTAAGGAAAGATAAAAGATCAGGTAAGAGCTATGAATTTGGAAATAGAGGTCGAAAGAGAGATGGAGATACCAGGTGCTGAAGGCTTATTCACAGTGTTGGAAAAGCCAATTGCTTTTGGACCAAACAGAAGAGATAAGACTGATGCTGCTGGGTTTTGGGGGTCTCATTACAGCACCTGGTTTGACCTAATTATTCTTTTTATTACTATTTTCAATTTTTTTTTTTTTTTTTAGACTGGGTCTTACTCTGCCACCCAGGCTGGAGTGCAGTGGCGCAGTCTCAGCTCACCGTGATCTCTGCATTCTGGGTTCAAGTGATTCTCCGACGTCAGCCTCCCAAGTAGCTGGGATTACAGGCACATGGCACTGTGCCCACCTAATTTTTGTGTGATTTTTGGTAGAGATGGAACTGCACCATGTTGGCTGGGCTGGTCTCAAACTCCTCAAGTGATCTGCCCGCCTGGGCCTCCCAGAGTGCTGAGATTACAGGTGTGAGCCACTGTGTCTGACCTGGCCTAATTAACACAAGCATGATGATCAGATCAGTCAGGCCTGGCTCCTTTGTGGCTGAAGGAGGATGGGGGACAGATGAAATTGGGGCCAAAAGCAGAGCTTTTTGAAGAGGAAGAAGGAAACAGGTAGATTGAGGCAGATAATCAGCAGTGTCTGCACTAACACCCGGCTCCTTATAGCATCTAGGCACAGGGCCCAGAGCCTCATCCTCCACCCGTTGAATCAAGAAAGCAAGTAAAGACCATCAACTCCCTCCAAGGCAGGGCTTTACAAAGGCTTCAGGCTGTGTCCCATCAGCCTCTACTGATGGGTCTCTCCTTGGGTGGGGCTTAGACAAGTCAATGCTGCAAGCCCTTATGAAGCCTTTTCTCTGGGGGTGGACCTTAGAGGGGTCATTAGAAAAGTTCCTCAAACTCAGGCATATCTGCTCCCATTTGCTGAGCAAGTACCCGCTAGGTGCTTTACACAAACGTCCTGATTTCATCTGCACATCTACCTCATGGACAAAGGAAGTGGCGCCATTTACCCCTGCGGCAGAAACTTCTTGTTGCTGATTTTCTGTTACCTCTCCCCTTCTTCCCCTCGAGTAGAATCCTTATCTTGTTGGTATTGTTTCTCTGCCTTTGGGCTAAGAGTAAGTCTAATTTCACTGGGGACAACAGTGTTTTTTTTTTGTTGTTTTTTGCCACAGAATTACATTTCCTGGGGTCTTTGTGGCTAGATGGCTGTACGATATAGCTTGGGCCAATGGAACATAAATAGAACCATTGGGTAGGGCTTTTAGGAAATAGCCTTTATGGAAATGGAGGGACTCAGCTAGCATATACTTGTTGCCATTTCTCCCTCCTCATTTCTGGGATGGGTTTATGATGACTGTCCCCGGAACCATGAAAGAAGGACACAGGTTCCTGGGCTCTGATGGCTGGAGTTACCAAGCTAAACCTGTGGTTTTCTCATTGCTTGAGAAAGCTAAATCCCTGTCTCATTTAAGTCACCATACTTAGGTGTTCTGTTCCACAAAGTTAATGTCAACCTCAAATGGATTCTAAGGTGGAGAAACTGAGCCTAACAGATGTACCCAAGTGTCCTTAGCTGGTGAGAGGCAGGGCTGGGGTTTGAACTCATCCTGAAGGCAGTGCACAGTGACATGCTGCCCCATGCCCTCTGCCTCCCCACCCACCTCCTGCCCTGGCCGTGCTGACGCCTCGGGGCCTCTGTCTTACCGGCGTCTGCCTGCTCCTCATGGGCCATCAGTCTTGGGTCTGTGTCTTCTTCTACAGGCCTAATACCTGACCGAGAAGCATTCGCTGTTTGTTCTCCTGCATCCCTCACCACCTCCAGGTTCCCACACTGTAGCCCTGTGGTTGGGCTGGACTTTCCTGGCCCCAGTCCTCATCAGCACCCCTAGCCCAGCTGCCTGCCTTTCTACTCTGGCCCTGCTTCTTACAGAAGAAGTCTAGAAGCAGAAAAGTCCATCATGAAGACAGCAGAGAGCTGGCTTGACAGATGAGGGTAGCCTGGACCGAGGTAGTGGCAGAAGGACTGGAGAGGTGGGGACGTCAAGGGGAAGTAATAAAGCCAACAGACCTTGGGAAAGTAAGTTAGCCTCAACATCACTCGATTTCTGCAGCTATAAGATGGGAATGATAGTAGTACATATGTCTCAGAGCGAGTGGGAAGGTGACATCAATTAGATGTATAAAGCACTTTAGAATAAAGCCTTGGTCCATTTAGGGTACTCAGTAAGGGCTGAAGCCTCAATTATTATGACAGAGAAAGGATTCATTTTACATCCTTATGGCACACTCAGAGACCAAGCAGTAACATAGATGAGTTTGAATAAATTTGTATTTTTAACCATATAGGCATCATTCCCTCCCCCATCCCCTTGAATCTAGGAAAGGAAGGTTCCAACCGTGATAGAGTAGGTGGCATCAGACTAATCTGACTACTGAAAACAACTACAGGACCTGGACAGAGTATGTAAAGCAACTCTAGGAGGGCACTGGACAGCAACTAACAGAGAGCAGTTGTCCTTGAGAAAACAGAATCACGCTGAATGAACCCCACAGTTCACTTTATCTTTATTCTTGAGTGTATTTTCCAAAATGCTGGGCATCAAAATCTCTTAGCACTGGTGGTCACACTGGATGAAAGAAATAGAGCTCAGGGTTCAAGGCTGCTAAGGCAGCTACGATTTGAGGCGTTAGGGGTCTGGAAAGGAAGGAGCCACAGAGAAGAAGTGGCCCCCAAAATCTGCATGAAAAGATCCTTTGGGGCCTTGACTAACTGCTACACTCTGTGTTAGCAGGGAGAGACTCTGGAGCGCTTGCAGAGAACAGCTTCTGTGATGCTGACAGTAGAGCAAAGGTCAGACGGCTCTGAGGAAATATGGAGGTCCAGGCCCAGCCAAAATGGAGAACACTGGTGAACACCCTGGGCTTTCTGTTGAGACCTCAGGAAAGCCATTTGTTAGGATTAAGATCATGCCTTAAGAGAAGAGCTAAACTTTATGAATAAGAAAAAAAGCTGAAACAGACCTGCCCTAACAAAGGCTAAAAGCAAACTTTGACAGAATTGTGTGATTTGCCAGGAATTTAAATACCTGCCAAAACAAAACTAAATGCTCTTTATCAGGAGATAAGCAAATCCAGGGCCTGTATAACATATTACTCACAATTTCCAGCATGCAATAAAAAAATTGTTAGACATGAGAAGAGGGAGAAAGTGGCTGATTATGACGTCAATAGAAATAAAATCCAGAGGCAACCCAGATGTTTAAGTTAGCAGATAAGGACACGGTTCAAAATAACTATGATAAATATGTTTTTAAAAATAGAAAAAAGAAATGGACAAAATAAATGAAAACATGTAGTTTAAATTTTAACAGAATTTGGATCTTATACCATTTAAAACTTCTCTGATCAGAGAAGTACAACCACTATGAAGAATAAATCTTTGCCCATTACGGGAGCTGTGGGATATCTTGGCATCTTAGGCCAGAATCAGGACCAGTGATCTGAAAGGAAAGGAATTTCATGTTCCTTAATTAAGTGGTTCTGGTTCCTATGAGTGATATGGAATCTGGGCTTTGTTATAAGAATGAGACCTTGTAGAACTGTAGAAGCTGAGGAAGAAGTCTTATTGAAGGCTATTGCTTCTGCATATGACTTAAGTTGCTGTAGGTCAGCAGGACCAGAAAATGGGAGGAAAAGCTGAACATGAAGTAAGAGAAAGTGAGAACAAACTGGAACTCAAAAGGGCAAACTAGAATCCACATCTGTCTCTCACTGCCCTCAAACATGACAATACTGGTGACCTGCAAAATAAGCTCACACCGTCTATCACAGAGCTACCTGTGTGCCTGACCCAGTGTTCCACAAAAAATTACAAGATATGGCAAGAGACAAGTAAGTGCAAATAAAACAGACGATAAAGGAGGAACAGATAAACAAAAAGATATGTGACAGATAGAAAACAAGTGGCAAAATGGCAGTGTAAATCCAATAATATCAATAATTCCATTAAATGTAAATGGACTAAAAGTGAATAAAAGAAAAAAAAAACAGAAAAGAAGGTAAGGAGGATATGGGTCAGTCAAAAAGTCTAACAAATGTATAACTGGAGTCCCAGAAGAAAAGGAGAGAGAGAAAAACATGGAATTAGAATTTGAAGAAATACTTAGAACTTGAATAAATTATGATAATAATTACAAATGAAATTATTAAAGAAATAGTAGAATTTGAAGAATTTTCCAAAACTGATGAAAGATATCAAATCACAGGTTTAATAAGCTCAATGAACCCAGTCAGGATAAATACAAAGAAAACCACAGGTAGGCACATCTGCTATGGTGTGGAGATTCTGACATGTGCATAGTCAAACTGCCAAAAATTAGAAGTAAAGAGAAAACCTTAAAAGCACACAGAAGAAAAACAGACACATTATATTCCGAGAAATAACAATACAAAAATGATGGTAGACTTCACAACAAAAACCAAAGAAGCCAGAATACAATGGAATAACACTCTTCAAAGTGCTCAAAGAACAATAACTGGGCATCCTAGAATTCTATACCCAGCAAAAATGTCTTTCATAAAATGAAGGGTAAATTAAGGCATTCTGAGTTAAGTAAAAACGTATATACATTCACAAGAAGTAATGACCGGATAAAATTTCCCATGTGGGAACCACATTCTGGGAAAAGACCTTTGCCCATTACAGGAGCTGTGGGAATCTCTTGGCATCTTAGGCCAGAATCAGGACCAGTGATCTGAAAGGAAAGGAATTTCATGTTCCTTAATTAAGTCTTCCTGGTTCCTATCGTTCTCATGGTCAGGAAAGACTTGGAGGGCAGGAAAAGACTAAGCTACTTGGCCAACTGAGGACTTGACATATGCCCAAGTGTTACTGTGGTAGCAGGCCCCTCACTGCATACCTCCAGGAATATTCTTCTTTGAGTACTCAGTGACATATTTGACTCCCCCTTGGTCAGGAAGAATGGATCTCTCTTCATGCCCCCATCCCCATACAAGGCATATCCAAATCCCCATCTGTTCTGCCAGAGGTCTGCAAGTGTCTAGCAACATTGAACAGGCAATGGAAGGGGGACACTTGAGGCCACCTTGTCCTGTGAGTCCCTCATCCTGCTTCCTGGTCCCTGGTGGTGGAAGGTTCCCATTTCCTCTCTCACGTGGAGGACTTCTCATCCCATCTTGTGTCTTTTCATGCCCCTACCCAGATCCAGTCCAGGGGAGCTGGCCAATCCCAGTATGACAGGACTGGGTAAGGTCAGTGGTAGCTCTTCTCTTCATACTCTTAGAGTTTGTACAAAGTCCACCATGTTGGTTTGTGAGTTTCTCTGGTTAAATTTCTGGGTTTTAGCTGAACTTGCTTTCCCACCTGTCTCTGCTGGCAAGACAACAGGGTAATAATGAGTAGACAGACCCAAGGCTGTGTGACCTCAGCTGCCTGGCTTTGCACCTTCTTTAGCCTCAGTTTCCCTCATTTCCAAAGTGGGGAAGCATTTCTTAACCCCGCCCACCCTGCATATTGTCATGAGAACCAGGTGCACACATGCCTGTGCGAGTGTGCTGTGAACGGGGGTGCTGCAGGACATGCTAACTAGTGCGGCGCTATTCTAACCTCCTCCTCAGCCTAAGCTGGCACCCTCTGCACAGTGTATGCAGGAAGCACGGCTGGCCAACTCAGAGCCTGCATTCCCCTGGCACTTGCCCCAGTCGCACGGGTCATCAATCCTCATGTTTTATGACGCTGACGTAAAGTGCTCTCAAGTCACATCCTCGCTGCTGATCTGTGAAGATCTCCGAACATAAGCATTTCTTTGTTTGAACTTGAGCCGAGGGATCAAGGGTGTCTTGGGGAATTTCCATCTGGGACGCTTGATGCCAGGATCTCAGCTTCTGTGGTGTCTTCTGACAGCTCAGAGAGGTATGTGTCTTGCAGACGGCCTGTGTCAGCTGAATGCAGATGCATGACTTGGGAATCAAAACCTTGGGGTCTGAGTCAGAAAGCAGCAGGGGAGCAGCCAGGATGCTGGGCAGGAGTGAGACGCCCCTATCCAAGTCCCACCTTTGCCTCAAGGAAGCTGGGGGGACTCAGCCACCCATCATGCCCTCTGGGATCAGTGAGGGAATTGGGTAAAATAATAATGGATACCAGCAGTGTCATTCATTACTGCTTACTGTGTGCCAGGCACTGTCCTAGGCACTCACTGACATAGTATCATTGAATCCTCACCACGCTCCTATGAGTTATCACAATTGAAACTAACAGAGGTGACAGGACTTGCCCATATGGTCTCTAGAAATATGGGGACTCTATACTGAGCATGTGCTCTCAGAAGTCCCTGGAAACACCCAAGCATTCCCTTCTTTGAGGCTAGGTTGGTTGAGGGCGCACCCTAGTGAGTCCACTATGGGGGAGGAGTCAGGGCCCAGGGGAGTCTGTTTCCCAGCAGCAGTAGTGGGAGAATCGTGTTTGATTCTTCTCTCAATCCAGAAGGATGAAAGATTTCAAAGTCAGAAGAGGCCTAAGTTCATGCATTTACTCGTTTGACAAATACTTCCTAAGTCAACTCTGTGCCTGCCCGATGTGGTATTACATGTAGCAGCTGCAGCCCTGGCCTCAAAGAGCTTATACTCTGGAGGCGCAGGCAGTCAAACAGTTATAAGGGCATGGCTAAGCTTGTGATCGGGGATTTATCCTCAAAGCAAGGGAGCATTCGTTTGGTTTTTGTTTTCTTTATAATAATCACTCTAGCTGCAGTGTGACTGCATGCGGGGTGGGGGAGCTGCAGTGGTTTTCCCCCGACTCCCATTTCACAAGTGAGGCCCAGCCAGAGGCTGTCACTGCAGCATGACAGAACTCATGCGAGACAGGGCATTTTGCATTTGCATAACCTTACATTTTATGAAGCATCTTCACATCTATCTTCTCCCTTTGTCTCTAAGTCTGGAAGACCCACAAGGATGTAATTGTGATTCCCATTTAACAGATGAGAAAATTGAGGCCCAGAGGGACAAAAGGTCTTCTCAAACATCACAGAGGCAAAAAGAGTCAGGAAAGGCTTAAGAACCCACGTCTGGCCGGGCATGGTGGCTCATGCCTATAATCCCAGCACTTTGGGAGGCTGAGGCGGGTGGATCATGAGGTCAAGAGATCAAGACCATCCTGGTCAACATGGTGAAACCCCATCTCTACTAAAAATACAAAAACTAGCTGGGCATGGTGGTGCGCACCTGTAGTCCCAGCTACTGGGGAGGCTGAGGCAGGAGAATTGCTTGAACCCAGGAGGCAGAGGTTGCAGTGAGCCGAGATCGCGCCATTGCACTCCAGCCTGGGTAACAAGAGCGAAACTCTGTCTCAAAAAAAAAAAAAATAAGAACCCACGTCTGAGATTCCAAAACCAGGGCTTTTCATCACCACATTGTCTTGAAAATATAATGGGCGCGTAGTAAAGGCCCTGAGAAGTTCTGTAGTGAAAGAATTTGTGTAGCTTCATCTGACTAGTACTTCACAAATGTGTTTCCCCACAAAATCTAGTTCCACATGACACATATTAATATCCCATGGCCCGCACTTGGGGAAACCCTGTTTGACTATGTACACTGCTAGGGAATAGACAGCATGTTTCAGAGCCACCGTGTGGCAATGACCTAAGCCCTGGAGTCAGGCCAACCTGGAGCAGATTCCCTCCTCACTGTGGGGCCCTGTAGAAGCCCCATTTCTTTTCTCCTTTGATTTTCTCATCTGTAAAGTGTGGCTTCCTCACTGTGTTGCTGGGAAGATAAAACGAACTGATGCTTACGCTTGTTCTCTTTAATATTAAGGAGCACCTCTTCCTCTCCGTCCCTTCACCTGTTTTCTGGGACTCCTTTTAGACGAAAGTTGAGACTGCTGAACTGTTCTCCATGACTCTTAAGTTCTTTTTGATAATTTCAAAATAAGGGATGGTGTTGAAGACCAGCCTAGCCATGTTGGCCAGGCTGGTCTTGAACTTCTGACTTTGGGTCATCCACCCGCCTTGGCCTCACAAAGCACTGGTAATACAGGCGTGAGACATCGCACCAGGTCAGCCTTATATAGATCTTAAAACAGTTGCCTCAGAATAGAATCAGATCATCAACACATTCTCCCGTTGGTACGCTTCTGCCCCCGAGTGCGAAGGCCATTTGTGTGTCACATGCATGTTCTTGCCTGGCTCTGTGCAGTCCAGTCGACGGCTTAGAGGACCGGCCTTTTGCCTTTGCTTGTGGGCCCCCGGGTTCCTTGGCCTGTGCCTCCTCTCTCTGTCTGAATGCTGAGATGCTGTATCAAGGCTAACTTGAGTAAACTTGCTCAACCAAACAGACTTCTTAGCCCTTAAAGCAAGCCATGGGAATAGAAGGGGTCAGGGATCACCAGAAAAGCTGGCTCAGACTGTGTCCTCCACATGTCATGTGCAGATGCTGCATGTCAGTGTCCCTTCTCAAGTGGCTTCTTCCATGTGACTTCATGCTTGGCTACAAGAAGTCACCCAGGCCTGCATGTTACAGCCTCTGAATCCCAGACACGGGGCCACCCACTGTCAAAAGATCTGGGAAGGGTTCTCTTTGGCCCAGCCTGAGTCAGGTACCTGCTGTGATTGGCTGGCTGGGTTGGGTAAGAAGCTGGGAGCCCTCGCAGCTACGGGAACTCTTTGGAATGTGGATAGGTGTCTTTCCGAACAAAAGAAACAATAGCAGCCTTCTGCAAATGTCCAAGCCAAGCTCTGGGGATGGGTGCAGACAGGTAAGAAGGCCTTTAGCATCAGTGCACGCCTGGCTCAGTCCTGGGCCACTTCTGCTCAGTCTTTTGGCTTCAAATCTGTCTGTATATTTGCTGATGACCCCAAAATGTATCCCTCCAGTTCCAACCCCGCAGATCCCACCTGCCTCCTTGAAGCCTCTCCACTAGGATCTCTTTAGGTGTCTCAGACTTGAAATGCTACCACTAAGACCTCTCCTCCCCTCACACCAGGCCAGCTCCCCTTTTTCCTGCCACAGTGAATAAAGGCTTAGTTCTCCCAGCAACTCCAGACAAAAGCCTTGGCCTGACTCTTCTTGTTCTCACACAGCCGACACCCAGGACATCTGCAAATCCTTTCAGTCCCATCTTCAGAATGCCTCCAAACGCTCCGCTGCACCCTCCCTCCTCCACTGCCACCCTGCCATGAGTTGGTGCCTTGACAGGCACAAAACCCTGGTGACCTATCGCCTACCCCTCAGGCTCACCCGTCGGCAGTAGGAGGGGCCTCTCCTGCCAGCTCACCTCACCCCTGAGCTCTGGCCTTCACTCTTGCTGCCTCTCTGCCTGCCTGGACAGCTTCCCTTTCACTCTCCCTTGCCCCTCGGATCTGTATTCAAATGCTATGTGCTCAGCAGGCCCTGCCCTGGGCATCCCTCCCTTCTTCCCCATCCTAGATAATTTTTGCAGCCTATTCCCTCCCAATATATAGTTTATTCATCAATCTCATTTTATAGCCTATAAGCCTTAGATGGTTTTGATCTGTCTGGTTCCCTGCTGTGTTCCCAGAGCCTGGGACAGCACCTGCCAGGTGAGGAGCCTCACGGCTTCACAATAGGGTATTTCAGACCAGAGAGCAGAGGAGGGATCTGTGCCAGCCTGGTGACGGGACTGGGAGCAACAGCCCTGGCGTCTTGGCCAAAAGGGCCCTCTGCATTGGTGGCCACTTGCTCCTGGTCAGTTGCAGTTTTAGTGGCTGTGTGCCTGTCCTCTCTCAGGCCCATGTGGTGTTTGTCTGGCTGTGAGAGTTTTACACTGGGCAGCTGCTCTGTGGGGTGAGGACAGGTGACTCTCCCCTAGCACTGCCGTGTGACCA
Organism: Cebus imitator; assembly: GCF_001604975.1. Taxonomy (NCBI): domain Eukaryota; kingdom Metazoa; phylum Chordata; class Mammalia; order Primates; family Cebidae; genus Cebus; species Cebus imitator. The sequence goes on along the minus strand of NW_016108085.1, from coordinate 347,593 downwards.
GGCTGGACCTCGAGGGAGAGGGAAGTGAAGCTGGCAGTGGAGCTCTTGGTAGCCCCTGGTCATCCTGCCCTGAGGGCAGGGCTGGGACACAACGCAGTCCCCTAGACTCCACCCCATATGGGATGGTCCTCAGACGCTGCAGGGGAACAGCCCCAGCCAGGAGACCTGGTGCCGGGGAGATGTTATTAATATTGATTTGGCTACACCTCCACCCCCAGCCCTTGGCAGGGAGGTCTGGGCTGAAGTCTGTCCAGGGACCCATTCAGGATGAGCCTCCTCATCACCTCGAGATGCCCAGGATCCCTGTCCCCCCCTGCCCAGCAGCACTGCAGGGTGCCCTGGGGAGCCAGGGCCAGATCTTCCTGCTCCTACCTCTTCTCGGCCCAGCCCTACACTCAATTACTCCCAGGTCGTCTTGGCTGCGGCAACCGGCGGTGGCTGTGGCTGGAGGTGAGGGACATTGTGAGCCCTTCCTAGAAGTGGTCACAGGCAGAGCAGGGAGGCCAAGATCTGCAGCAGAAAAGGGGAGAGGGGGCCCTGGCAGGGAGGATGAGAGGGGGACTAGAGTGGGGGTGAAGGCCCTGAGTTGGCATTTTCAGGCTTGCGTTTGGAGACAATTAGGAGCTGAATTATTAAAGACACTCAGGGAAAAGCTGTTTTTAAGAAAGCATGAGTAAGCAGCGCCATCTCACAGCAGCGCCCAGGATCGAAGGCGATCAATGGCCGTAATGGCTGTAAATATTTACTCGGCTTAATTGGGAACGTGCGCGCCAACCACGAACCTGACGCAGGGGTTGATGCCCAGAAGACCCCTGTCAGGCTGGCCAGAGGGCACGGCTTCAGCCTGATCACGGGTAGCGCCGCTCCCAGCAGCCAGGCCAGCACTGTGTGAGATCAGCAGTGAGGGAGCCCCAGCAGTCGGTGCAGGTGCCCTAAGGGCACAGCCTCTGGATTCAGACACAGGGGGGACCTACCAGCTTGATCACACCAGACAGGCTGCTAGTGATGCCCACCTCAGGGCATATGAGCAAGCCCAGTGTGGGGTCCAGGGTGGCCAGTGCCCAACGAATGCTAGTCCTGTTGGCCTGGGGCCTGGTGGTCCAGAGGTGGGGGCCGGTGTCAGGAGGGATACCTGGGGCTCTGCTCTTACCCCAGCCCTTTGGCTTAGTTGAAATACAGGACCAACTTGCTCTCAGAAGTGGGATGTTCTCTGTAGGAGCGCTGTGGGATGTTCTCTGTAGGAGCGCTGTGGGATGAGAGGGTTGTAGGGCCACTCTGAGGCTCAGCCAGGCGCTGGGAGCACAGCACTAACTAGGCACTTACTGTGCATGGAGTACTCCTGGGCTAATCTATTTAATCCTTGAAGCAACCCAAAGAGGCAATTTCTTCTCTCATCACAACCCATGTTAAATATGAGAAAGTGGAGGCCAAGAGAGGCACAGTGACTTGCCCAAGGTTGCTGCAGTCTCAGCCCTCCTACCCCTCCTAAGCACCACTGGGCTGCACTGAGACCCATCCATCCACTGCCCTCCTCTCCTCTGCAGCTCCCCTCTTCCCCATGGGCCACTGAGAGGTGTCCCTGGCCCCGGCCAGCAGCCCGCATTCCTAAGGGCATAGCTAAAGCCCAGCAAAGGCCAGAGCGTGGAAGTGGCTGGAGCCAAAAGGCATCTGACCTGTGTTTCTTCCTCTGAGGTGTGTGCTGGGCATACACTCTGCCCAGCAGCCCCTCCACCCCAAGAGTCTGGTATTGGGGAGCAATGCCTGCCTGGGTCAGGCTCCCCGGCAGCCCAGTTAGCAGATCTGACTATAGATTGAGAACGCTGCTACAAGAACAGCACCCGAGCCCTTCCCCAGCACACAAGCACGACAGCCACAAAGGACCTGAAGGTGGTGAGCACGAGCACACACACACACAGAGGTGTGCATACACATGCACGCACCACACACATGTGTACACGCAGCTAAGCAGACTCGCAGTGGCGGCCAGCCCGCCCTCCCCAGATTCACCACTTCCTTTGTGAGGTCAGTGCTTGGAAACAGCTCAGTCGCCCACTGCATGGCCCGCCGCTCTCCTCCAGGTGCTCAGACAGAGGCCATGCCTCTCTGTGTGGGCCTCACATTTCCCAAGTGGGGACACTGAGGCTCAGACAGTGTATGGAGCGGCTGCAGTGCTGCTCTGGGAGTTAGACCTACAGGACCTCAGACAGCTCGCATTCTTTCTCCAGTCATCAGTGTCCCTGTTGGTGCCACGAGAGCTCAGCAGGTCTAAGATGAAGGCCAGAGGGGGAGGGGGAGGGTGTGCCATTATGTTTGGCCCATTTTCCCAGTCCTGGGGAAGCTGGTGGGGGTGGAAGATTGTTCAGGGTCTTGAAGGTGTAAGATCCCCATGGCGAAGTCCCCGTGGGACAAGGCTGAGATAAACTCCACATTGGCCCTTGCCTCTGCTCTCTTCCCCTGAGAGGGTTTGGGGTCCATGGAGCCCCAGGTCTGTCCGGTACAGGCTGGCAGCAGGTCTGCAAATCTCCCCAGCTCAGGTCTGGCCCCAATAGCCCAGCCACAGCAGATTCTCCGGCAAGTTTAGCATGAAAGTTTGGGGTGAGAAGATTGGAAGGGGCCCTCCCTGCAAGGTGGGTAGGCAGAGGGGAAGGTTTCCCTGGCTCCTTCGCTCCCAGCTGGGCTGAGTTCTGCTTCATGCAGGCTCCAAGGTGCCTCATGCTGTGTGTTGGATGGATGGATGGATGGGCAAACCATTCCCTCTCTCAGCCTCAAGCTCTTCCCCAGAAGGTGGGGGCAATGGTGACGCCCCCTGGAGGATTAGCATGAGGACTAGCTGAGGGCACAGGTGTGGGTACCAACACCTGCCCAAGACAGAGAACGTGTCCTGCTACTCCAGGTCCCTCCTCACCGTGGATGTCCCCTTGCTCCGGCCCCAGGAGTTGCTCAGAAGCCACATTAATGGTGGCTATAAATGAAAGCAACAGCTACTGCTTCCAGGTGTGTGTGCGTGTGAGAGAGCCTGTGTGAGTGTGCATGGTGTGTGATTATGTGTGTGCACGTGTGTGTGTGTGAACGTGTGTGTGAGTGCACATGCAGGGTTCTTGAAAAGCAGGTAGGGGGTCCTTCAAGTGGCCTCAGAGCCATTGAGCTGGGATCCCTCAGAGACATTGTTGCTGCAAAGGGGACAATGAGGTCCTGGGGTGGAGTTTGGGGGCAAGTGGTGGCACTCACTACAGACAAGGTGGGCATAGTTCCACCATCAGGACTCGCAGAGACCTTAGGAGTCGGAGGGTTGACCTAGGGTCCCTAGAATGGAACTAGGCAGGGACCTACTCAAGCCTTCCTTGCTCCGTAGACATGGCATAGTCTAGGCCTGGGAGAACAGTCAGCCTTCAGTCCCCCAGAGAGAGAGGGACTTGTCCCATGCAATCTGACCAGGCAGCTGGGACGTGCCAGGCACTGTGGTGACAAGAGAGGGTAAGTCTTCTGAGGAGGTGACCCCTAAATAAGGCCTGCTGGGGAGAGCTACCTGGAGGTGTGGGTGCTCAGGGCAGAGAGGGCCCCACGCATGAATGCCCTGCGGAGGAAGAGCAGGGCAAGGGGAGAAGGCCTAGTGGACCGAGGGGCTCAGCCATGTGGGCAGAGTCAGGTCTCACAGGGCCCTGTAGGCAGAGGGGCATTTGTAATTTGTTCAAGGACCAACGGAAACGAGGGTTTTGGCAGGAGAGTGGCAGGCTCCAATTTATGTTTCCGAAGCTGCCCCTAGGCCAGGTGGCGGGAGGAGGCCCACCCTCTGGGGAGATCTTAGGTGGGAGGCAGGGAACAAGGAGCAGAGTCAAGAGCAACACCCCCCCCCGCCACCGTGGGCATTCCCGCACCATTCACAGGCACAGCCGCACTGCAATAGGGGGTGTCCTGTGGGGCTCCCCTTGAGAGAGCAGGGCCTACAGGCCCTGCCAGGTACACAGGTCCTGTAGACCATGTTGAGAGCTAGGAATCTGGGAGCTGTCATCCTCCCAGAGCCTGGCCCAATGCTGTTCTTGGCCCTTCCGGGTGGGAGTGTGTGAATGTGTGTATATGTGCATGTGAGTGTGTGTGCATATGAGAATGTGTGCTTGAGTGTATGTGTGCATGTGTGAATATGTGTGCACATGTGTATGTATGTGTATGTGTGTACGAGTGTGAGTGTACATGTGTGTATGTGTGTGTATGAGTGTGTGTGTGCATAAGTGTGTATGTGTTTATGAGTGTGTGTTTGTATGAGTGTGTCTTTGTTTATGAGTGTGTGTACGTGTGTATATGAATGGGTGTATGAGTGTATATATGAGTATGGTGTTTATGAGTGTATGAGTGTATGTTTATGTGTGTGTATGAGAGTGTATATGAGTGTGTATGAGTGTGTATGAGTGAGTGTGTATGTGTGTGTATGTATGTATGTGTGTATGAGTGTGTGTATGAGTGTGTATGTGTGTATGAGTTTGTATGTATGTGTGTATGAGTGTGTGTATGTATTTATGTGTGTGTGTGTGTGTGTGTGTGTGTGTGCGCCCTGACCTGCCCCCTACCCTGGGCACCTTGCCTCACTCCAGACAACCTGTCTGTTTTGGGGGTAGGGGACAATGGCTGCCTTGGTCCCCTGAACCTCCTGCCTGGTCAGGATCCTCCTCACACAATACCCAGCTCTCAGCCAGACCCCAAGCTGCTGGGATGTCCCCGACTGTCCTCTTGTGTCCTTTCTCAGGCTTAGAGGCAGGCACAGGTTTCCCTGTGTCCCTCCTGTGGGCTGGCACTCCCTGCCACAGCCTCTCTGCTACTCAGGCGAGCTCCTGCGCCATCTCCACCAGGCCCCAATCCAATCCCAGGATTCCGGTCACTGCTCAGGTGCAGGCCCAAGCTTATCCCTCTCAGGGAGGGCCGTTCTCAGCCACCCGAGTGGGCAGTTAAGGCCCGTGGACACCACCAGCATGGCTGGCTGCACCTTGCTTTGAAAGGCGGACTTCCCTCCCCACGCTGTCCCTGTCCTCTGCCTGTCACTCAGCCAGCAAGCAACTGGAGCCCCCTTCCACCTCCCAGCCCAGCCTCAGCCTGCTGGGGGTCTGCCACCGTGGTCCTGGGCTTTTTGCATTTCCTCTCAAGTTGGAGGATGCCATAAGACTGTCATTTTTTATTTTGCAAAGCAAGGGCGTGAAAATGTTTTTTAAGAAAAACTACTCACGACCTTCAGCATTATTTCAAACAAGAATGAAAACCTGAATCTGTGACAGGGAATACTTTGAGTCACTTCTCATTCCCCACAGAGGCCCTGCTAGTGGGAGAGGAGAGGAGGGGAGGTGGGGAGACCGGTCTATCTGAGAGGGTGGAGACTGCAATGCGGTGACCACGGGCTCCCTCTGCCTCCCCAGCCCCATCAGGTGCAGGTCCCAGGGGTACATGCGGGCTCCATGGTCAGGAGCCCCACACGTGGCCTTGGCGGCCCTCCCCTTCCCTGTCTGCCCGAGCTGGCCTCTCATCCATACAGGAGGACAGGACTTTCTAGGTGACATCTCAAACCCACTGCCTTCCCGAGGCCTCTGGGATTACATGGGACAAGGCCACTGCCACCCCCAAGGCCCTCGGGGCCCTAGGGGCCAGGGCAGGGACTGCTGGGGAGAGGTTTCCAGCCTGTCTGGGGCTTAGCTCAGGGCATTGGGAGCCAGGACACATCCTGGAAGATGCCAGATCCAGGTGTCCTTAAGCCCCAAAGCTGTGATGGGGTGGGAACAGAAAACGCAGTGGAGCTAGTAACTTGAAGGAGTGAGATAGTCCCAGGAGACAGAGGGGTTGGCACCTGCTGTCCCCTGGTGGAAGAAGGGGGAACACCTGTAGAGAGCGCTCCTGCGCTGGCAGGGAGGGACTCTTTCCTGGAGGAGTGGCCAGGCCTGCGGGGCTCCAGCCTGGTAGATTCTGCCCCGGAGCCCCAAGCGCCCAGTGTCCTCTCTTCCACTGCAGTTCTGCCTTTTCCTTGAGTAGCCCCAAGCACACAAAGAGGTCCTCCCATCCCAGAGCATCTGAAAGCTGTTCCTGTCTCCTCTCCCCACCTTCCCAAAAAACTCCCAACCTCCTGCACCCCAGAGGGCAGGAATGTGGGCCCCACATGCACAGAATACTGGAAAGAGGCCTGCCCCCAGGAAGTTGGCCACAGAGTCAAGGGGCCCTGTGGCTGGGCAGGTGGCTCTGTACCCTTCTGGAGGCTGCCCTGCCCACCTCGCCAGTCAGCACGTCCTTCCGCTGACCCTCCCATCGTGTTCCTGTCCACCCCCCTCCACATGTCCTGTTTGGCCATTTGGAGGTAGGCAATGGGGGAGGCTGGGTGGGTGGAGGTCAGAATGGGGGCCAGGACTACCGCAGCCCATTCTGGCTGGAGAACCCCAAATTCCTGGGTAAAGAAAAGCATCAACCTGCTCACGGTTGCTCTTAATGAACTCTGCCTCATTCACAAGGCCCTGGGGAGGTGTTTGAGAAGTGCTCTGAGCAGAGGGGCACAGGGCCTCGGGCCTCGCAGGACTCAGAAGTGCCAGGGAGAGCCTCCAAGGGCTGGGGCTGGGCGATGCTCTGAAGGCAGGCCCCATCCCATGAGCAGGAACCCCAGGAGCCCCAGGCTCCCTGGCCCTTGTGCCTGGATAAGTGGGGTGGGGAGAAATCATGGGATAGACCTCTGATCCCAGACCTTGAAAATCCTTCTCTCTAACTTTCATTTCACAGACAAAGAAACTGAGGCCACAGCTCAGGGCTCTGAAGCCAGTCACTATCACCAGCCCTGCCCTTGTGGCCAGGAGCAGGGCTGCCCTGGCCCTTTATGGACACTGATAGAATCCTTAAAACCACTCACCATTATGCCCATTTGATGGGTGAGGAGACTGAGATGCATAGAGACCCAGCAACTTGTCCAAGGTCACGGCAAGGTGGGGAGGGCAGCAGGCTGTCCACAGGGATGGGGCTTTTTGTGTACCTCTGACAACAACCCCCGCAGTGACGGAATTCTTTTTTTGGGGGGTGGAGGAGGGTCTCGCTCTGTTACCCAAGCTGGAGTGCAGTGGCACAAACACGGCCCACTGCAGACTTGACCTCCCTGGCTCAAGTGATCTGCCCATGTTCCCCGCAAGTAGCTAGGACCACAGGTGTGTGTCACCGTGTCTGGCTAATTTTTGTGTTTTTTGTAGAGATGGCATCTCACTGTGTTGCCCAAGCTGGTGTCGAACTCCTGAGCTCAAGCAATCTGCCCACCTCAGCCTCCCAAAGTGCAGGGATTACAGGCGTGAGCCACCATGCCCTGACAACCTCATTATTCTTATGGCCATTTTGCAGATGAGGAAACTGAGGCTCAGGGAGGTTAGAAGCAATTTGCTCACACAGAGCTGTGAGTGGCAGAGATGAGATTCTGCTTAAGAGTAGTGGAACTGTGGCTTGAGGAGCAATGATGAGTAACCCTTCAGGCACTGTCTAGTATGGCGGTCAGGGCATCTGACTCTCAGAGGGGCAGAACTAAGCCACACATTTGATTAGGGCTCCAGGGTCTTCCTGGCCTGTAACACAGATAAGATGTCATGGTTTCCTCTTCCCTCTGGCAGAGATAACCCTGCAGATGGTGACCTCGCTCACCTGGGTCTTTCTCCATTTCATCTCCTGTCTGAACTGAGCAGTCCTGTCTCCGTGTGCCTTTTGTTCCTACCCTCTCTAAAAAACCCCATGTTTCTCTCTTAAATCAGCTGTCATTCTGTTAGTTCCCTCATTAGGGAGTTCAACAGAACCTTCACCGCACTCAGTGTCTATTTGCAGAATGGTATTTTTAGAGTGTCAGAATGATGCTTTGTCAATGCAAGCCAGATGTGCCCAACTTTGTGTGTAATCTCTGGTCTCTGTTGCCTCTGTCAGATGCCCCAGCCCCAGCCCTGGCCCCCCTTCCTACACTGCACCCCAGCCTTGTATCTGGGGCCCCAGCTGGGGCACCTGCCTTGTGATAGGGTGAGTGGCCCAGAGCACAGGGCTGGCCCTCTCTTGATGTGAACTCCATGCTTTTATCTGGTACTAAATATGACTTTTCCTTTTGAGTTTGCGAAATAGCAAGAGAGATGCAGGACCCGTGCTGCAGGCTGCACTAAGGAGCTGGAAAACCATCTCTGTGACTCACCCCCTCACCCACAGAGGGTGGCCTAGGGAAGCCTGGGGGAGCAAAGAGGAGATGGCCTGAGGAAAGCTGGTGGGGAGGGGAGAGGGTCTAGGGAAGGCTAGTGGGGAGGAGGGGGAGAGGGTCTAGGGAAGGCTAGAGGGGAGGAGGGGGAAAGGGCCTAGGGAAGGCTAGTGGGGAAGACGAGGAGAGGGCCTAGGGAAGGCTGGGTGGGAGGGGAGGAGAGGGCCTAGGGGAGGCTGGGTGGAGTGTTTCTCCTTTTCCCTTCTTCTCCCATTCTGGGGGGACTTCAGTGCCCTCCTCCTTCCAATTCAGGGACTTCTGAGAAGCCTGTGGTGATCTGAATTTGTCCTCTGGAGTTTGGAAGATGCTGGGCCAGCTGGGTCTGATCTACCCCTGGAGGTGGTGACTGTGACTACACTGGCCAGCAGCCACCAGGGTGAGGACAGTGAACTGGACACCCACCCAGAGGCCATCATGGAGCCAGAGGGGACACTCCAAGGGAATCCATCTTCAATGTCCCATCATCCCCACAAGAAAGACCATCTGAAGAGAGGCAGCCTCAGCACCTGGGACACAGGCTGAGGGGCAGCAGGGGCAGTTGCCTTGGACCAGCCTTTGAAGAGCATAGAGACTCCGGGACCTGCCCACGCCCCACCACACCCCACCTCCTCCTCTCTGATCCCTGCCAGGCTGCTCTGAGTGTCAGGAGGGAGTCCTGGAGTGAAGGAGGGGTACTGGGCTGGAAAGGATTCCCTCAGCACTTGCTGACACCTGAAAGGTGACCACAGGATCTGCAGAAAATTTAATGCAAATTGGCAAGGAAGAGCAGCCCCACCAAGTAGATTGAGAAGGTCAGAGGCCACAGTGCCTCAAGCTCCCTCCAGGTGGTTCCACACCCTGGCAGCAGGCAGTGGAGTTTTCAGCGGCACCCACCTCGTTCTCAGCTGCATCTCCAGGTCCACACTCAGCCAGGTCTCAGCCTCCTCAGCCCTGCTCCCAGAGAGCACCTCCCCTCCCTGGCTTGTTGAGAATCCCAGAACCAGCATCGCCAGAGCTGGGAGGAGCTCAGAGGTTGACCAGTAAGCCGCAGCCCTGGGCAGGGAGAGACACCTAGGGCAGGGCTAGCCTGCCACTCTTGCCCTTCCGGCCTTGTTCTGAGCTGGGGCTCAGTGGCCACCTTGGGAACAGCCCTCATGGGCTCTTAATCCGGTAGGAGGCTTATGTCTCACTCTCCCTAAGGAAGGCAAGGGACATGGGCAGAGACAGACAGCAGAGTGAGGGAGAGCGCCGTGAGCCCAAGCACCTATGAAGCAGGAAAAAGGTATGACACAGGCGCCCAGAGGAGCTCCAGGCAACGAGGACTCTTGTTTATGGCAACACCATGGCAATAAACTGGCCCTGTGGGCCACCCAGTGGAGGAGGGCACTGTCACTGTGGCCCCAGAGGAAGATGAGGAGCCAGGCCAAGGCAGCAGGAGGGATGGTCAGGGTCACTAGCCAGGAGGAGAGAGTAGGATGCCCAGCTCGGAGGGTCATGCCCAGCGGGTCGGTGACCCCAGGCACATTCCTCTGCCCCAGGGCCTGGCCCCCCAGTTTCTCTCCTCACAGAGAAGTAGCCCAAGGTCCACTGTCTCCAAAGTTCTCTCCTTCCCCAAAAAAAACTTCCGAGGGAAGGGAGGGCTTGGGAGCCTGAGGCACCGCTAAGCATTCCCCTGTCATTTGAAAAACTGTAAGGCCCAGGATCCCTGGGCTCCCTGAGTCCCACCCAGAGCCCCCGAGCTTGCCACATGGGGCTAGACTCGCCGCCCCTCCACACAGCCTCCTACAGTGGTGTCCAGCACCCGCTCCACACAGCCCGGGGTGCAGCGCCCCCTCCTCAGTCTCCCACAGTGGAGTCCGGCGCCCCCTCCACACAGCCTCCCGCAGCGGGGTCCGGCGCCCCCTCCACACAGCCTCCCGCAGCGGGGTCCGGCGCCCCCTCCACACAGCCTCCCGCAGCGGGGTCCGGCGCCCCCTCCACACAGCCTCCCACAGCCTCCCACAGCCTCCCACTGCTGGGTCCAGCGCCCCCTCTACACAGCCTTCCGCAGCGGGGTGCGGCGCCCCCTCCACACAGCCTCTCACAGCCTCCCGCAGCGGGGTCCGGCGCCCCCTCCACACAGCCTCCACACAGCCTCCACACAGCCTCCCACAGCCTCCCACAGCCTCCCACTGCTGGGTCCAGCGCCCCCTCTACATAGCCTCCCACAGCGGGGTCCGCCTTCCTCCTGCAGACTCCGCGCTGCTCTAAGGTGCTCCAAGCCCCTGTTATTCTGCTGGTTTGGGGATGAGTGAGTCTATGCTCAATCTTACCTTTGCACACTTCTTGAAGTGTTATGCATTAATTCTACAGGTATTTCTTGTGTCAGGCTCTGTGCTAGGCGCTCAGGACAGGGCAGGGATAAGATGGGGGGCTGAGACCCCCACCCCTGGAAAGGCTGTAGCAGCCCAGCCCTGCCAACGGCTATGGTGACCTCTCGGCATGGCGGGAGCATCTCTTGGCAGCAGAGGCAGCTGGCAGCACCAGGTCCTGGGATTTACACATCACGTGTCTACACCAGCTCATCTTTGTTTTCGGGGCTTCATTTTATCTCTTTTCGGAAATCACTTGACTTCTTTCACTTGCTCCCCAGCCCTTGCTCAGCGCTCCAAGCTGCTGATGGTCACTCCTTTCAGAGTCTGAAGCTCCTGATAGCAGCCCTTCCCCAGGGTCCTTCACAACAAATGCCAGGTCCCTACACGCAGGATGCCGCCCCTGGCCCTGCCTTGTGGTCCTCACAGCCGAGCTTTGGTCTTGGTCCTGCTCAACCCTGGGCGCAGGAAGAGGAGTTGGAGCCAGTGGGGAGGGGCACTGGCTGGCTGTGGATCACCTGCCTCCTGGGCTCCCCACAGGCCTGGGCCCATGAGCACACACTCAGGAAGCCCCCTACATCCCTGCCAAGGCCTCCAGGTTGCTTTGGTTTCGCAGGTTTTGGGAGGCGGCTGACATTAACTGAGCACTTTCTCTATTGAGGTCTCAATACACACTTGCCCATTTTTGTTAATCCTCATCACAGACGCCCTTCTGCCTTTGAAGGAAGAGGAGAGGGTCTCCAGTGAGGGAGGGGAGGCAGGAAGGGAGGGCTTGGGCAGTGCAGCTGGCGTGCATGGGCTGGTGTAGGAGGGCTGGCTTGAGAGCTGCCCCGCCCCTCCAACCCCCAGGCTGGGCCTGAGCCTGTGCACCCCACCAAGAAGCCAGCCCCTCCCCATTTGCTCTCCCTCGCCGGACCCACGAGCGGGGGAGCCCAGGCTTGGCATTCACTGTCCCCATGTCACAGTGGGGATGGGTGAGCTGCAAGACTGTGGTCCTTTCTGGTCCTGCTCCCAGGGCCACTGCCCACTCCCCACAAGCCCTGCCCTACATGAGGGGCTCAGTCCTTGGCTCAAAGCTGCCTCTTCTGCAGCCCCATCCCAGACCCACCAAAGCAGCCCTCACCTCGAGCCAGGTTCCCGGAGATGAAGCGGAAGAAGATGCTGATGATGCCGCCCAGGTGCTTCCCACAGCCGTGCTGGCACTCCTGCAGCCTTGGGCCAGGGCTGCGCCCTGCCATCCTTGGGCCCGGCTTGGTCTGCCCTGGGCTCTGCCCTACCTGCCACTGTGTGGGCAGCACCCCCACAACCTGCTTCCCCACCTCCTCTGCCAGCTCCTCCTCAGCCTGACGCTCAGTGCCTTTCCTTTTCTAGGACTCCCCTCTCCTGGTCTCTCTGTCTGTGTCTCTCAAATGCGGCGTCTATCCTCTTGGTCTTGGCTTGTCCCCAGGGTCTTGGCCTCTCTGGGCCTGTCCTTCTCTCTTGTGCTGTCTGTCCCTGCCTCTGGCTCTCCCAGCCTTTCTGGGAAGTGCCTGCCCCTCAGCCCTCAGCCTAGAGCCCCAGGGCAGCCAGAGTGCCTCAGCCCTGGTGTCTTGGTCTGCCTCCTCAAGTAGCCCCAACCCTGCCCCTGCTGCAGGCCAGCCCCTTCACCTGGTGCCTGGCCTCTACCTCCACACCCCCAGAGCTCACTGTTCCTGGAGGCAGAAGGGCTCCAGTGGCTCCCTGGGCTGGGAGGAATGGGGACAGGGTAAGCATCACTCCTGAGCTCCCAGCACCAACTGAGGAGGTGGCACTGGTGTGATCATCAGCTGAGGGTGTGATCTTACTGCAGAGGGGCCTCACCCAGGCCCCAGGGCTTCTCTGCAGCCAGAAAGGGAGCAACATGCTCCCACACAGTCCCTGACTAGGAGGCTTGGGGCCAGGGTCCCTGGGCAGAACGGGGGCATTGGTAGGGCCCTGGCCTTTGGCTGTCTCTTGACCTCTGACCTCTACCCACTGGCATCCTTCAGTCCTGCTGTGCCTCTCTAAAGTGCAGAAGGGGAGGTAGGAAGGGTTTCCTCTGCTCAGGAGGATAAAGGAGAGCTAAGTACGTGACTGAAGCTGACCAACCCCCTGCCCCCCACATTTTTTAGCACCTAGCAATAAATAAAAGCAATAACATCCAGGAAGCTTGTTAAGGTCTTTCTGGGTGCCAGTGAGTACATTCAGTCATCAAAACTACCCTGCAAGCTACGTGTGGCTGAGAATGCCAGTTCTGTATTCATTCTTCCTGCGTTTCACCAGCAGAGTTCAGATGCTGCTGGGGATGAAAATGCACCCAGCTGAAAACTCCACCATTCTCCTGCCTTCTTCGCAGTTAGGGCAGCTTAGTTCTTGACAGTGGAATGGAAGCATCCTTCTTCCGGAGACTTCTGTGAGTGTTGCCTTCCTGACATGGGGGCCACCACTCTTCCCTTCCATCTGGGCTCTCCTTCCTCTTGCCTAAAATGAGACTATGTGGGCTGCAAAGCAACCACCTTGCCACAGCGAAGGGAATGGCAAAAGAACCAAAGACGTTGATGCTGACATCCCTCAGCTGCCAAACGGGTTCCAGCCACTGCCTCACCCCACATATCCCATATAGGAGCTGATGCACCTGTCTTGATCAAGCCACTGTTACTTGGGGTTTCTGTTACAGGCAAGTGCAGACAAGCCACCCGATCCCCTGCAGAGGGAAAGAGGAGCTGCTGCGCCTCAAACCCCTGCCAGTAAAGGAAGGTGCAGTGCCCAGCAGCCCTTCTGTGCACCGCAGTTAAGTGTGCCACTCACAGGCTGTGCTGCAGGTGGAGGCCGAGTACAAGCAGCACTGCTCCTTGGACCTAATGACCCAGCACATTCAATGACACACGATGAGTCTAAGGCAAGTTGGGACGCTTTGTGGGGCCATGGCAGGCCCTCAGAGGGGAAATCTGTGGTCTCTTGGGTTTTGAGCAATGCCAAAAATCTCTCCTGTTGGCATTCAGCTAACTGCCCACTGCTGGGCTGCCGGGGGAGCACCCACAGTGGGGAGTGCCCATGGTAGGATGCCAGGTGGCCATGAGCCCCGAACTGCCCACCAGGAACAGGTATCCACTTCACCCAGCCCTGCTGGCATGTGCATGTGCACGGAGCACTTCTTTGTGACGTCCAAGTGCTGTGGATAGGACCCGAGGCAGGGCGGGTCTGGAGGGCAGAGGGAGGCTCTACCTGCAAGCCTGCAACTCCCACAGTACCTGCTGCACTGCTGCCTTCCCTGCAGCCCACCCGCACCCCATGGTCTCCAAGGCCGTTTGAGAAGGAAAAACGTTCAGAGGGGACTTATAGACAGAATTGCAAGAAACATTGGCACCAACTCTAGGTGACATTGAAGCCCACCCAGGGGAAGGACGTGGAGAAGGGACATCTTCCTGGTACTGCCCACATTGTCTGAAGAAGAGAGGCCCGAGGCACAGGCTTACATTGATTCATGGGTGGTTGTTAACCATTTGCTCAGGGTCAGGGAGGTAGAGGGGCAGTATGAGGGGAGTAAGGTCTGGGGGCCTGGGGAGGAACCACCCAGAGCGTGGGACAGCAAGTGCTTCGCAAGTGCCCTCCAAGGGGCGCTGAGGCCAAGGGGGTGCTGGCTGATCAGGTGGGCCAGTGGTCCCCTCTGTGCACCTCACAGCCTCTGTTCCTGGCCCCTCTGGCAATTTGCTGGTGAACAAAACGCCATGGGTTCAATAAAAGAACTTCTCCCTGGGCTGATCAGGCTGTAGCTGCGGTTCGACGTCCAGCCAGTCACCAGGTGGCAGGTCAGCCACTCTGCGTCCCTGCTGTCACTCCAGGGCTCCCATTGTCCTCATGGAGTGACCATCACTCTGTGTGTGACCTTCCTTCTGGCCTGCCCTGGTGCTGCCAGCACCCCCCATCATGGTGCCCCCACACCATAGTTCCTGAGTAACAGTCTCATTTCACCTCGGAGCAGTGTGGCCAAAGGCCAGGGGTCATAGGTTCCTGTCCCCATCCTGTGCCCACCCCCAGAGGCAGCTGACCTCACAGGACAGTGGTGAGACCTGCTGAAGATGGGTTCCGGTGCCAGCTGAGGGTTCCAGGGCTGCCCTGTCAGGCGCCGGTGATGCTGCTGGATGTGCCTGCCTCTCCCATGGCCAGAAGAAAAAGCCTGGAGCCAGGAGGCACGTGGAGGCTCCTCCCTCGTCCAGCACCCACTCACCACACCTCTGCTGCTTCTTTCCAATATTCCAGGCTCTGGATTAGAGGCTTTAGGGTCCCCAGCAGGAGGCGGCAGGAGGTCTGCTGAACTGGAAGCTGGGACAGCCACCTGGCCATGCTGGGCCCCTCACACCACTCAGACTAGCTGGCATCAAGGGCCGTCGAATGACCCTATTATCAAGGGGAGCAGTGAGGACTCTACCTCAGATCCAGTGAATTCTCCAGGGAGCCTAGCAATGCTGCCGCCAATTACAAATGAAAGTCCGTGGGGGCATCTAGCAACCCCACTGAGGCAGGACCACCAAGGACTCAGATCCCTCAGGAATGGGGGTTTGGATCGTTCCACCAAGGACTCAGCCAAGGCCCTTGTGGTGGATTAAAGATGGCCACAGGTGTTGTACTACAACCACCATGGAAAGGGGTTAATTTTCGGAAATGCTTGTAAGTTTGCAGTAATCTGATGTCTCACTTTGATGCCATGTATCTTGATGCCTCATTATGTCAATTGTATCTTGTATCTTCAAATATACAAAAATTCTGTGACCACACGTTTTTCTATCTTTACGTACTAGAGACGAGTTAATTCACCTTTTGTTCCCATAGCGTTCTGCTACCCCTTTTTACCAGGAGCACTGGTGGTGGCAACTTTATGATTTTATGTGGAGTTGCCATGGAACCCCAGGAGAATAAACAGCGGCTGAGGAGGATGTGGGTCTTCCCTTTGGGGAGGGGCATGTGCATGCGTGTGTGTGCATGGTAAGTGTGTGTGCTTGTGTGTGCGTGTGTGTGCATGGGGGAGTGTGTGGGTGAGTGTGTGGCTGCATGTGTGGGGGGTGGGTGTGTGTGCTCCTGTGTGTGTGCATGTGTGTGTGTATGTGTGTGCTCTGTGTGTGTGTGCATGTGTGAGGAATGGCTGCACCGTGTCACACAGAAGCGTTCCTGCCAGAGTGGTTCAGGATACCAGGCATCTCCCGAGGCAGCAGGGAGATTTTGTCCCATTCTTTGTCCCATCCAGGCCTCCATTTCTGGTCCTCCAGAGTTTCCGTGAACTTCCCAAGGCCTGAGCAGATGCTCCGCTTAAACCAGCTCACCTGGGTTCATTTGTCTGCAGCTGGGCCCCCAGGTTATCTGTGGGGGACATTATTATTCCAGTTGAAGAAACCCAAGTCCCACAGCCCTTGTGGGCACCAGACTTGAGAAACAGGTCTGTCAAGTTGTGGCACTGGCCATGGCGCTGGAGAGGTGTCCTGCAGGGAGGGACTTTAGATGCAGGGGAGACATGGGTGGGGTGGGTGGCAGGCCAGAGTCCCAGCTTCTGGGTCACGGAGGAGGGTCCAAGGAGCTGAGGATGGGGCACTTCTCCTGGGTAGGGTGGAGCCAGGCTGCCTGTGCTCTGAGTCTCCTGGCTCCCCTCTTAGAGGTCCTGCTGCTGCCCACCTCCTGACTCCATTCTGGGGCCACCCAGGGCCCAGTCACAGATGCTCCAGCCATTGCACAGTATCTCCAGGCCCCTGGGTCCTGCCCACTCCTGGCTCACATTCTACCTCACCCAAGCCTTGGGGACTCCAGAGCTGGGCCTTGGCTTTCACTCCCAGCTGTTCCCAACATGTGTCTCTGGCCCCGATTCTGCTGAATGGAAAAACCCCAGTACAAGGGCACAGTGTCTGGGCCACCCGCTCCCACAGGCCCCCAGGACTCAGGACACTGTGCTGGGCCTTGAAGAGCACACAGCTGGGGTGCACTGAATGGGCCCCATTGTTCTTTGCACCCAGAGCCTGTGAAGGCTCCCAAAGAACCGGGGTGCCTCATCTGCACATGGCATAGCATTTCACACATGCACAAAGCCCTCAGTGTGATCACACCAGCCTGGCCTCCTTGCGAGACACACGAGACGTGTTTGGACTGAAGAGAGGCCATCCAGGAGCTATGCCCGAGAGAGACAAAGGGCACATCGAAGTCCCGGTTCCTCTGTCCCTGAGGTTCCTGGGTTTCCTCCTCCCTCAGCTCCCACCAAAGATGTTCGTCAGGGTGGGCACTGTGGAGCTCTGGACCCCAGCCCTCTCCCACCCCAAACCCTAGTGCCGTCTGCTGAGTCATTTGACCCCTCTGAGATTCCGCCATGGATGCTTCGGTAAAACTGAGTGATGAGCTCTACACTGCCTCCCTCTCGCAACCAAATAGGTTCCCATCTGCTCCCAGTGCCTGCACAAGGTCCGGCAAACATGCTCACCCTGGGGAACAAACCCATCGCTGGTGCCTGGCCCTGCCATGGCCCTTCCTCTGCTGTGTGCCTTCGACAAGTTGTTCAGCAAATCTGTCTTGATAGCTGGGAATAGAAAGGCCCTGCCCTCTAGGAAGCTGCCCTGAGCTGGGGTAGGGCACACAGGGGTGGGCCGTGCAGGGATGGTCCCCTCGCCCTGGCTTGAACACGCCATGCTGGCCCCTGGCTCGCCTTTCTCCCGGACCACCCCATTCAGCACAGCTGCTGCTGTCACGGGTGTGCAGAAAGCCTCAGTGAAGGGTGCACATCAGCCCCAGCCTGTCCTGAGCCACCTCTGCCTACCAGAGAGAGATGGAAGAATGAGGCTGAGCATCTGCAAGACCTGAGGAACAGAGGGTTCCTCTGCAGCACCCCCTTAATTACTCGTTGTCACCAAGAAAACCCTGGAAGGCTGAGGTGGAGGAAATCAGCTGCACTCCGGAGTGGACCTGAGCCCCCAGCCCATGCAATGACCACTGTGCTCTCACTCCTACCCTAAGAGAAAACAGGCGCATTTTCATCCTGATGCAGAACAAACAGTGCACTGAAGGTGGCCCTTCCCGGTCACGCTATGTGCATGTACTTTTAGTGACCTCATCATGTTTCTGCCACTTGCAAAACCTACCACCCCACCCCCGAGAAGTTGAAGGTGCACGTAAATCTCACCCAGGCATTCATAAGTACCAGCGCTTCCATGGGAAGAGGTTGGGGACAAGTGTCAGCCAAGGTGACAGCATCACAGAGGGGTAGGGGCTCTGCGGGGAAGCAGAGGTGGTGGAGCCAAAAGGGAGGTGACTGGAATCCTGCTGGGAGCACCCTGGAGTGGCGTTTGTGGGTAAAGAACGGGGAGCTGGTGCATAGCAGTCATTCCCTTTGTGCACACGCATGGAACTCTGGCCGTGGCTGCCAGCCACTGTGCCTGCTGTTTGCCCAGACCCCTCAGGTGATCCCTTCCACACATGACCCCCATCAAGCTTGAGAGGCTGGGACCCTGATTGTGCCCATTCTCCTGGCCAGGGGACGAGGCTCCCTGGAAATCACACAGCTAGAGATGCAGCTTGTTTGCTATCTTGTCAAGGGCAAGTCTGCACCTTTTCCTTAAAGTCAGAGGTAAACTCACAAATATGCCATACTCACACGTGATCCCATGAGTGTGCATGGTATGTGTATGTGAGAGCATGCAAATGTGTATGGTATGCCTACCTGTGTGTGCATAGTGAGTGTGCAAGCTCGTGTGTGATAGATGCACTGGCATGTGTGCAAAGGTGTAAGTGTGAGGTGTCTGCATGTGTGTGTGAGATCATGGGGGTCGCATAAGTCTGCCATTGTTTGTTCAGCTCAGTCATACACCAAATATCACCCACAGCAAGCCCAGGGCAGTGATTTCTGCCAGTTCTCTCACTAACACCCCAGAATGTAACCCAAGACAAACAGACAGCACCAATCCTTGGGGTAAGGGCAGAGTCTCCTGATCACCAGGCACTGCACACATTATTGCACATCTTCAAATGTGCCTTGTGGACAGGTGCCAGCCTGCCGTCTCATGGAAGACTTGGAAAGGATGAATGAGGTGCTCTGGCTTACTCAGGAAGTGAGCAGTGGGCAGGGTGGAGCCTGGCCTGGTCTGTTGGACTCTGTAGCCTGGTTGCATCTTCCTAGCCAACTGGAAAACCCCAGTATGGTCCCGGCTCTCTTTCTCTATGTTCTGTGGGTCCCACTGGGAGCTCAGTGGCCTGCATAAAACAAGCACTTAACGAATGGGGAAGGGTGTGAATGAATGAAAACACAGCTCCAACAGAGAGAGGGGTGGTGTGGCCCAGGCTGGGGTCGAAGGCTGGCCTTGGAGCCCTCAGAAAAGACAGTGCTCAGAACAGACCTCCCCACCCCCACCCTTGACCGAAGCCCGCCCCGGCCCCTACCTGAGCCCTGTGGGGCTGTGCTGGACAGGATCCACTTGACCAGGCAGCATCTCATCAAGGCCTGGCGGCTGAGCCTCGGCCTCTGCCACTTGACACCCTCCTTCTTGCTAAGTGGTGTGTGCCCAGGGTCCCCCAGGAGGCTGCCATCCGATGCCTTTGTCACCTCCTGCAGTAGGAACAGGCAGAGCAGCCCTGAGCCCCTGCACTGCTGGATGATCCTGAGCTGCCCTGATATCCTAGGTGAGGCCAGTCCTAACACTGCCCGGGGCTTACCTTCCAGGGCTGGATGCCCAGTGCCCCTCACCCTGGCCATTCCTGCCAGACCTGGGGAGGGGGCAGTTTCTTTCACTCTGCACCCTGGCTGTGGTGTAAGATGGGACCCCTGGAAGATGGGAGGATAGGGGTGTAGAGAGGGGATGTCAGGAGTGAGCCCAGACTTGCTCACTAGATTCCCCACCTTGGCACAGGCCAGGTTGTCAGAGCTGGATAGCCCCTTAGAAATCACTGTCCCAATTTCTCACCTGCCTGAAGCCCAGAGAGGGGAGAGGATCCGTACAGGGTCACACAACCAGCTGGGCTCCCTCACTCCCCCAGCAGGACTCCTGCTCTGCCTGAGTTTTCATGTTGAGGCAAGCTGAGAATGAATGAAAGGCTGGGTGGTCACCCCAGAAGGGTTGCCCTGATGGAACCCCCCAATGAGACAAGCAGTGATCTGAAGAAACAGCTCCAGTGATGGGTGGAGGAGACTTGGGAGAGGCGAGCCGTGGGTGGTCATTAAGAAGCAGTGGGCCAGCAGGGCGTGGTGGCTCATTCCTATAATTCCAGCACTTTGGGAGGCCGAGGTGGGCAGATTACCTGAGGTCAGGAGTTCGAGACCAGCCTGGCCAACATGGTGAAACCCTATCTCTACTAAAAATGCAAAAATTAGCTGGGCGTGGTGGCCTGTAATCCCAGCTACTCAAGAGGCTGAAGCAGGAGAATTGCTTCAGTCTGGGAGACAGAGGCTACAGTGAGCCGAGATGGTACCATTGCACTCCAGGCTGGGTAACAGAGCAAAACTCTGTCTAAAAAAAAAAAAAGAGGCTGTGGGTCATGAACCTGAGTCAATGTGGATAGGAAAAGAACAGTCTGGGATCACGGTGGAGGCCCCAGGGCAGCAAGATTTCGGGGCCCCCAATCCTGACATCCAAACTGCCCACCATGCTCAGTTCCCATGCTGGCGGCAGGTTGGCCACTGGCCCGCGAGGCAGCAGGTGTATGGAAGGCTGCAGCCAGCCACGGCATCCCTGCTGCGCCTCTACTGGGTCTAGTTTTCTGCTTTGTGCTGTGCCCTCCTGTTCTGGGTGGCAGGGGGACACATGTGACCTGGTTAATTGGATCATAGCCCACTAATGGCCCTCATGGCCATTCTGTCCGTGACACACTGCCTGAGCTCCAGCTGTGACAGAGGCAGCACCCCTGCATTCATATGGACTCTGAGCAGTTGGGTTTGTTGCCAGTGAAGAGGGCCACTCAGGGGGGTGGGTTGGCAATGCCCTTCCCAGGCCATGGGGTCTCGTGTGTGCTACCTTTGCACAGTCCTGAAAAGTATTTAGTTGTTCAAAGTAAATAACAGATGGAAGTGCCATCGAGCGGCTTCTGCAGATGCAGCCCCTCAAGGTAGCCCGTGTGCTAGTTGGGCTGTCAAGTGCAAGGGCTAGAGACTGACCCAGGCTGATTTGAACTAGAAAAATTGACAACAGGGAGCCCAGGTCAGTCACAGCCTGCAGGGAAGCACAGACAGCCAGTTCTGGAAAGCAGATGAGATTGGAGAGCAGTGCCAGACACCAGCCCTGGCCACGCCTGCCCACACAGAGCCCAGCGAGGACTCTCTGCTGCCGCTGAAAAGCCCCGCCCCTCTCCCAAGGCACGGGCCTGGGACCTTCACTGGTCTCTGCACACTGCAGGCTCCAGTTGGGGGAGGACTCCCTGGGTACTTCACTAGCTCATCCTGAGGCCCATCCACGCCCGGGATGGACAGTTGGCTAGTCAGTGTTTGGTGAAGTGGTCCCCTAGGCAGGGAGATGTCCAGTTCCCTTAACCTGGCTTTTGGGCCTTCCCTAGCTAGGTCCCAATTACCAGTCCCCCAGTTCACAGTCGTCCCCCTGCCACTGACACACCCTTGGCAACAACCCCTTCATGTCCCCCCCTTCTCCAAGGCTTACCCAGCAATGAGGGGGCTCAGTGGTGCCCAGAGTTGCAGCAGCAAGAAGAGGCACTGACCATGCTGATGGAGCAGAAAGAAGGGGGGGAGCTGGGTTGGACGGGTGCCTAGGGTGCTGAGGGAAGCTCCCTACATGCACATGCTGTGTACACTCATGTGTACACATGTTCATATGCACATGTGCACAATGCACACATATATATGCGCACACATGTCCTGTCAGGCTGCATCAGAGACACACCCTCTCCATTATTCAAGATCTTATTCTGAGCAGTATAACAGATGGACGCGCCGTCGAGAGGCTTCTGCAGATGCAGTCCCTCAAGGCAGCCCCTGTGCTAGTTGGGCTCTCAGTTGCAAGGGCTAGAGAGGGGAGTAGGAGAGAGAGGGGCAGAGGGTGCTTCATTATGTCACAAATTCTTTGCTGTGGGCTCTGCATGGGGGTGAGTGGAGGACATCTGGAGAAACTGAGGCAGCCTTGGAGCCGCTGGCAGGAGCTCTTCCCTGGGACTCCCCAGCCGTGTCTGCATCCCATCTCAGAACCACGCTGGCCTGTCTGGCAGGGCTGCTGCTTGGGGCCCAGGGTTAGTCACAGGGATTCTGTCTTGAAGCCCCAGGCCCAGGTCATGTGGGAGATCCCGTGGGTGTCCTGGGTTCTAGCTCACAGTGCTCTGTCCTCTCAAGAAGGCTGGATGAGCCCACAGGGCAGGCTGAGCACCCCCTGAGTGAATGCCTATGCTGAGCTGAAATTCGTCTTGTCATGACAACCCCATGTGGTGGGTAACACAATCCCCACTTGGCAGATGAGAAAACTAAGTCCCTGAGAAGTTTTGGGACATGCCAGGGTCACACTATACATGGTCTTTTGATTCCAAAGTTCACACGGGCTTGGCCATGGGTTTCGCTGAGACTGTTTCTTGGGCCGGGTCCCTGGGGTGGTTTCTGGAGCTGGGTGTGTTCTGAAGCCCCCTAGGCATGTCAGCTGCCTTCCAAAAGTAGCCTTCCAAAAGTTGAGGAGTGCTGTGATGCTCTCCCAGGCTAGGGGGCCCAGTGTGTCTTTTCTCCCTGTGGAGACAGTCTGGGTGGAGCGGTGGCCGGGGCTCCAGACCAGGCTCCTCTATCTGGTTAAGGGGCCAGAATCCCACCTGTGAGCCCCATGAGGCAGGCCCATTATGGTCGCCACCCTTTATGAGGCAGGCTGGAGACAGCCACTCTCCTTTGTGAGGCAGGCAGTGGGTTCTGAGGAGGGGAAGGGAGGGGAGGGGAGGGCCAGAGAGGGCGGAAGAGAGGAAGGCAGGGAGCCCCCAGCAGCTGAGCTTGGGCAGTGCCACACAACTGCCCACTGCCTGAGACTCCGAGGCTCCGTTGCTCCAAGGCCTGCGGCCTGGGCCCATCAGGCTGTGGGGGAGGCGGGAGGAGGGAGAGTGACCTGGGTCATTCTCATGACTATTTGATACTTGTCTGTCTGAGAGAGGGTCTGGCTGAACTGTCATGGAATGTTAAATAGCAGCCCAGGCACCCTCCTGCTGGCTTGGGAGGCTCACCGCAGGGAAGGGAAGGCTCCCTGAGAGGCGGCCCCATGGCCCCTCACCCCATGGTGCTTTGGTGCTGGGAGGGGAGTTGGGGCAGTGATGAAATGGGACATGAATTAGATGCTCCCACCCTTCTGGGAGCCCCAGTGCCTCCCTGCCCTGCCCTGGCAGCCCCATCATTCCCCTCAAATGCCAAGTCTGCTCTCACACCAGCACCTTGGTACCTGTTGCCCTGGCACTGGATGCTTCTGGGTGTTCAAGGCCTCACCCAGGGCTCAGGTTCTAGAAGAGCCCTTGCCTGACTCGTCAGGCTGCCCTCCCCGTGTACCTTCATCTCAGCACTTCCTCACAGCACCCAGCCCTTGGGAACTTATCCTATTTTTGTGTTGTCCAGTACATTTTCTGTCTCTCCCCTTGGGCGCATCAGCTCTGTGAGAGTGGAACCTGATCCTCATGTGACCTGCTTTTCCTCATGACACAGCCTGGAACCCAAGAGATCCACACTCTCAAAACTCAACAGTAAAAAAAGCAAACCGTCGGGTTAGAAAGTATGAAGGACATGCACAGACATTTCACCAGAGAGGATGCATAGATGGCAAAGGAGGCAGAATAGATGTCCACCGTCATTAGCCATTCTGGAAACAGAGGAAGACCACCGGGAGACAGCACTACGTGCCTGTACAAACAGTGAGGACCGAAGGCAATGACAACTGAATGCTGGAGAGGATGTGGAGAAACGAAATCACCCCTCCATTGCCAGTGGAAAGGGAAAATGCTTTAGCCACTCTGGGGAATAGTTTGGCAGCTTCCTGTGAAAACTAAGCACGTGCTGCCACAGAGCCTGGCCACTGCGCCCTTGGGCTTTTATCCCAGAGAAATGAAAATTATGTTCAAGTGAAACCTGTACACAAGTGTTCATGGCAGCTTTATCTGGAATGGCCCCAAACTGGAAGCATCCCAATGCCCTTCAATGGGTGAATGATTAAACAAACCACGGTGTGTCCATATCATGGAATTCTGAACAAGTAAAACAAACTATTGGCGCACACCACACCTACGTGAACCTCCAGAGAACTGTGCTGAATGAAAAAAGCCAACCCAAAAGGTCACATTCTGTGTGATTCTATTTATATAACATTGTAAAATGACAAAGTTCTCCATTTTAGAAATGGAGAACAGATTAGAGGGATGAGGTTAAGGATGGGGTGAGGCAGGTGTGAGGGAGGGGGTGTGGCTCTCACAGGCAGCAGGAGAGGCCTCCTGGGGACGGAGCTGTTTTGCATCCTGACGGTGCTGTTGGGTACTGGAACCTACACATGTGATGAAATTGTAGCACAAAAGGCACACTGAAATGAGTGAGTGTGAACTGGGAAATCGGAGTAGGACTGGTGGCTTGCATCATTGCAGACACTCTAATTGTGCTATCGTGTTGGAGTTTTGCAAGATGCTGTTATTGGGGAAACCGGGTAAAGGGTACAAAGGCCCTCTGTGAGTTCCTAAAACTGCATGTGAATCTACAATGAGCTCAGTAAAGATTTCCATCAAAAAATACTCTCACACATCCAAAAAGAGGATGTAAGAAATGCAAGCATGCACAAGACCATTGATAAACACTCACGAATGATCAAAAGTCCCCTGTGTTCTTCAGAATTCACCTGGGACTCTCCTCCCACTCCTGCTCAATGCTGGCCTCATTTTAATGGGTAACAGAACTGTCATTGTCCACCAGCTTCAGGGGATGGTCAGAATTAGGTGGCAGAGACCAGTGAAGCCAGAAGATCTGGGCCCTGGGGTCACACAGAGTCCCCAGTGGCACACCTGACAGTGTGGGCGTTCGGGGCTGTGTCCCAGAAACAGCCCTAGGCTGGCCCTGGGGACCTGCAACCTTCTTGAAGGTCACAAGTTTCCCTCAAGGGTAGAGGCTGCTGGTGGCCAGGCCATTCTCTGCCAGTCAGCTGGGGGCAGCAGTTTGCAGCTCCTGCCCAGCCAGGCAGGCCAGGACCAGGTCTTAACTTCCTTCTAAGTCCTCCTGGCCTGTGCGGAGCCGGGGGACGGATGGAAAAGGGAGGGCATAGGTGATGCACCTGCTGTGTGCTGTTGCTGAGTTCGGTGTTTGGAGGGATTATCTTATTTAATGCTCACACCAACTTTCTGAGGTTGCTTAGAACCTCAAAATTACCCAAAGCATCCAACAGAACCCCAAATCCTATAATGGTTTCTAGCTCACCCCTTCTCATGCAGCTTGCCAGGGTCCCTGGGGTGTGTGTTCTTCTGTTACTCCACAGGGGTAAACCCAACCAGTTCTGAGTCAGCTGTGTCCAGGGGGCTTTGGCCTGAGGTCTCTGGCACTGGGGGGCTGTGCCTGCAAGGTGCAGGAGATGACTCAGACTCAGGGCCAGTGCACCCTCCAACTCCCCACTGCCGTCCCCTTTCAAAGGGAGGGCGTGGCCTCAGCTCAGAGCCTCAACAGGCCACAGACGGTAGGTAGGAGTTTATGCTGCTGCCTTAGTTCCAGGCACTGTGGTGGTTACCTTCCATTTCTGCTCTTGGCTTCCTACTTATGATGCCGGTTTAAAGATTCCCTTTTAAATGGATTCATTAAAATTCAACACATGAGTTAATTTAAAGAAAAATAATAAGAAACAATAGCACAGGTCACAACAGATGCAGCAAAACAGTAAATGCAAGAAATGTGTTTCTCTCTGTGGCTGAGGCTGGCGGCCTGCTCCACTCAGCCAGGCAACACCCCAAGTCTGAGTGACGGCGACGTCTCACCACACAGGCTGCTGAAACTGACCTGTGGCTGGTCCACACTGAGAAGTGCCCTCCATTTAAACACACACAGGTTCCAAACATTTACTTACTAGACTATCAAATAGCTCATTAAAAATGCTTTATATCGATTACAGGTTGAAATGATAATCATTTACATTGGGTTTAATAAAACATATGGTTAAAATAATTTAACTTTTTTTCTTTCTTTTCTGTGCCTACTGGAACATTTTAAGTGGCATCTGTGGCTTCATCATGTCTCCATTGGACAGCACTGGTCCGGATGGTTCTCAGACCTGCCAGCTGGCTGGCTTGGGACAGTGTCCTCCTGGCAGGCCACAGCTGCCCTAGCTCCTCTCTGCCACCCAAGTTCAGCTGGAGCCAGAGCTGCCTCAGAAGGGTGGCCTGGTAGACTATGCAGGTCTGGTTGGGGGATGATGAGACAGGGGGCCACCTGGGGGAGGTGAGGGGTGCCCAGGCCCAGGAGAGGCGGGGAAAGCTGAGCCAGGTGGAGGTCACGGCTGTGTGCTGGGGATATTATGGAGACAGATACTTAGGACCTACTCTAGATGTGGGCAGTGAGGGAGGGGTGGTGACTCCCCAGTGCCTGAGAAAACTGTCACTGAGGGGATGTAGCTGTCCCCATACCTTCCTCTCATGGTGAATACAGCCCCGTCTCTACCTGAGAGTCTCCACACCACCCTGTGGGTCCCCGAGAGGCCAGGTGGCCCACAGGGTAGCATCCCACTCCCTGCTCCATTCCCAGCAAGGCACAGCTTCATATTGTGGGGGCCCATCTGGCTGAGAAGATGGAGTCAGATTGTCAGGGGTGTGCCAAGGTGAAACCCTTGAGCTGCTAGTTCAGTCTCCACGGTTCTCAGCAACGGTGCTCCAGAGAAACTCCCATAGAGCCGTCCAGAGTTCATGTGGCAGAGGTGACCAGGGGGCACATGGTAGCCTGTGAGAAGGTGGGTTGCATGGCCAGAGGCCAGGCAGGGTCCTGGAAAACCTTCATTAAAGCATTCAGGCTCGTTTCCCCAGAGGTGGCGCTCTAGGAGCATGTGCATAGGCAAGATGCACGGCTGACTCCTCCCAGATGCCTACAGACTTAACGGATGTAAAAGAACAGTGAGTGGCTTCATATGTGCCACCAGGACCACTGGGTTCAGGCTCAGAGGACACGGCTAGTTAGGGGCAGAGTAGGAGATCGCAGGCCGTGGGTAGGATTTCCAGTAGCTGAGGACATGGGAGGGGTCTGTGGCCATCCAGTTACATGAATCCTGCACCCTCGCTTCACAGATCGGTGACGCTGACAGAGAACCTGATAGCTCCAAGCCTCAGTTTCCTCATCTGCAAAATGGGAGTAACAATATGACCTCATAGGGTTAAGGGGAAGGCAAGGTGACAAAGCCCCAGCAGGGGAGGGCCAATGTTCCCCACCCTTCTGATCCCAGGGAGGGTCTGGCTGTCCAAGCCCACAGCCCAGCATGCCCAGCAGGGAGACCCAGTATACTGCTCTCAGCTGCTGCCCACCGGAATCACGTGGGGAGGCTCCCACCGGCTGCCTGCCCAGGGACTGGATTGTTTGATGCAGAGAGGCCTGGGCTACTCTGTTCTTATACATCTCCTTGATAGATCTGAAAATGCAGCTTGGAGAGTTTGTTTAGAGTGTCTGTCCCTCCAGATAGAAAATTCTTGGCCTTGCCTGGAAGGGGAAGGAGGTATCCTGATTCTAGCCCCTTCCTTTCTGGTAGGGCTTCCCTGAGGTCAGGGCCAGCAGGGGACAGGCAGACTGCTCAGATGAGGGGCTTCCCAACCCCCACCCTGTCCACGGCTGCTGCGGCACAGACTGACTGGCCCACCCAGCACTGCTTGCTGTCACTGGCTCTATTTCCATTGCTCGAGGCAGATGGCAGGAAGCAGTGGTGGGCGTTGTGTCGTGCAGGCCCCTGGGGAAGCTTTGGGGAGTCTGGATTCTCCACTCACCCCTGGTCACAGACAGACATGGGCCAGGCAGCTCGCCTTGTTGGGGGAGACAAAGTTGTCATGAGTCCCTGAAGATGCATGCATGCACATATGCACACACACACACACACACACACACACACACAAACACATATGTACACATGCCTACGAACACACCTATATATGCACACACACACGCACATACAGCCCTGAGCCCCATCCCTCTCATAGCACTAGAGCAGAAGAGGGGAGAACTGGGCTGTTCTGCCCTCCTCTGATGGCTGCCACCTTGACAAGGACAAGCTCCCCACGCTGCCTTGCAGTGAGGGTGTCATATTAACCCAGGGGTGGGCTTGAGTTGCCCATGGCCACATTGCCTCTTGGTGGCCCTCCCAGGCTCTCCCAGCAGCCAGAAGGAATGACATAGGTATTCCCTTCACGTGTGGAGGCCTCACTCTGTGCCAGGGACCAGGCCAAGCTGGTTGGTATAGGATTACATTTATCTGGAGAGATCTGTGATATTCAGACTTCCCCCAAGAAAACAAGGAGACAATGGCACAGAGGAGCTAAGTAACCTGTCAGAGGACACACAGCCAGTGCGTGATGGGGACAGGACTGAGCCTAGGTCTGCTGGTTCAAAGCCAGGGCTCACAGCCAACAAGGCACAGTCACGACACCTCCTGGCTATGCCCGTCTCCTGCCCAGGGTCCTTCAGTCCCACATGGTGAGGATCCGGGTTCTGTGCAATAACCATGGACATTAGTGTGCACATGTGGGGGCACTGCTGGAGGTGGCCTTGGCCTGAGTCAGCCAGGCCCGTGCCCTCCCAGTCCTGCACTGCTCATTACAGGGCCTGGCAAATGCTGTGAGCCTCTCTCAGACCCAGATGGGAAGACTGAGACCCAGGGAGGGGAGGGGCCTGCCCTTTGTCAGCGGGGCACAGGTGGGGCTAGAGTTTCGTTCTCTTGGGCACTGCCCAGAGTACCCACCTTGAGAGAGCTGGGCACAGGGGCGTGTGGCACCAGTGGCAGGGGACTGAGATCTGCCCCTGGCCTGCCCCGCCATCTGCCATGTGCTGAAGGTTGGGGAAGGCTGGGGGTGTTGGGCAGTGGGGAGGCCAGGTCAGAAAAGACTAGCAGCTGCTTTTCCTGGCTGATCCTGACTCAGGCCTGGCCAGACTGATGGAGAGGGCACACTGGGCATAGAGCTAAGGTGGCAGATGGGAGGGGGAGGCTGGGCCAACCCTAGTGTGGGACAACCCCCACCCACACTGCCCTCCTGTCTCAGCTCGGCTGCTCCCTCTCCAACTCTGCGAGTCCCCTTGCTTCTTCTCCCTGCCACAGGGCTGTTCTGTGGCCTTCCAGGATGTGGGCTGATCACAGATGACAGATGCACCTGCTCAAGGGGAACATTAGTCAGCTGGGGCCAGAGGCCCTGGGCAGAGAGCCACAGGGGGACTTGCCCCACACTGTGCCCCATGCTGTGCCCTCCCGCCATTCTCAGGCTCCTGCCCACCCTGGGCACCAGGTCAGGAAGACATGCTAACTTCTCTCCTCTCTTCTGTTTCACCTTGGAAACTGAGAGTACCTTCTTCCCCTCAGAAGCCACAATGGCTGCTCCTGGAAGTCCCTGGGATGCCTGGGGGTGCACCGGGGAGCGCAGGTGGGCTTTAAGCCCCCACTGCTGAGTCAGCAAAACACTTCTCTGTCTCTTGCAGAAGGTTTTGATAAGACAAGGCAACCTGAATTCAAAATATTGGGGTCCTTTCCTTCCTAACTCTGCATCCGCAGTCCAAAAATGGGAAGCAGCTAGCTCAAGGTCATGTGGCTAATGCAGGAGATGTGACCAGTTGGGGTCTGGCTTGTGTGCACTCACTAGAGGGCTCAGAGGACACAACAGACCACAAGCCCAGGGAGCCAGGCCCGTGGCTGGGATGCACCCCTCCTCTGCCATCTGGTTAAAGGCATGCCCTTCTCCTCCTGCGTCTTCCCACAACCCCCAAGCCCTAGGGACCTGCGCTCTGGAGTAAGACAGAGCAGGGTTCGAATGTCAGCCACAACGCTTTGTAGCCTACAGTCTGGGGCAGGCCTCTGTTTCCCTATCTGTAAAGTGGGGACAATACTAACAGCTGCCTTGTGGGCTCTCTGAGGGTCCAGGGAGATAATGCGGGAGACAATGGCCTGGATGGGGGTTGGCACCCTAAGGCTCCTGGCCCTCAGCCCTGCCCTTCTCCTGGGCTCTACCTGGAGAGCAGAGGCAGAGCCCTTTCTTCCCAGTGCAGCCTGGGGTCTTTTGAAATGTAGGAGCAAATTAGGGCCCATCTGGGACAGTGCCCTGCAAGAAGACTGGAGGCTGGGCAGAAGGGCTCCCAGTGCATAGACTGGGCTCTGAAGACACCCCTGCCGCAAGGGCCTGCGGGTCCGCCACTCCTTTCTCCTAAGAGCTCATGGGATCAAGCTCATGGAGTCCTGGAGCTTCGACAGGCTGTTCCCCTTCTCTGAGCCTCAGTGTCTACAAAGGGAATGGCAGTGCCTCCCCACCTCCCCCTAGGGGAGGGGAGTGTGGGGAGAAGGCTGAGGAGCTGGGCAGTCCTGAGGCATTACTGGGGGGCAGCCACTGACCTTGACCCTCAGGAGTCAGAATACCTCCCAGCCTGAGCTTTGATGACAGTCCCTTCTGCCACGAGAGAGGAAGATGATTTTTCACAATCTCCCGTTGATCTTGTTGAGAAACCTAGTGGTGGCTTCTCCTGGGCTGGGCCTAGCACCAGAAGGTGTGGGTTCCACTCCCCTCTCTGGCCAGGCCAGTCACAGGAAGGCCACTAGCAGATATAAGGACAATGACACCCACTGGGGCCCAGGAGCCGGTGTGGGAGGGTGGAGGGCAGTGTGGGGTCACAATGGCTAAGGGAAGAACCAGATGTACCTGCAGGACTCAGGCCACACCCTCTGCCAGTCTGGCAGGGGCAGGGGTGGCCAAGCTCCCAGAGTGAACTTTGGCAGTTAAGGGCAGCAGAGGAAAGGCAAGGGAGGGAGGATGGTCCTTTGCTGGTGGACAGAGCTGGCTGTGTGTGCATCTATGTGCAGCCTGACTCTGGAAATTCCCATCTCCATGCAGGGTGGTCATGCAGGGTGGCTCGATGCACCTCTGCCTATGGACACAGTTGCATGTGTCCATGGCTATGCAGTCCATGCTCATACCAATGCCTGGGATGCACTCGGTCTGTGCCACGTGTGGTGTGTGCTTGTGTGTGTGCAGCAAGCGCATAGTGTGTGAGCAGCGAGCACGTAGTGTGTGAGCCTGGGACAAGGTGCTAAGTTTTTCTGCTCTGCCCTGCCTGCGTGGTGGTTGCCGGGGAGACTTGAGGTGACAGGAGAGAAGGCGCATTTCTTATGTGCAATGTTGCCATACTCAAAGGGCTTCATGCCATCACCTCAGCTGATCCTCTTGGCACCCTGGAAAATGGAGCAGACAGAGCAAGGGAGGCCTGGGGTTTGGGGGCAGTGTGGTCCAAGCCAGCCACCAGCCCAGGCTGGCATGCTTTCCTCACAGGTGAAAGAAGCAGGAAGCCATCATCTCTTCAGGGCAGAGATGCTGAGGTGCCATCCCCATATCCATTCTCTCCTGCACGCAAGACCCTGATTTTACCTGGGTCCTTTTGCCCTTCTTTCTTTCTCCTTCCTGCTAATATGTCAGTATGAGCCCACGTGTGCTGGATGGAGCTCCAGCGGCCATGTTGTACCTTAAGGTAGCCTCAAGCATGCCTGACATGCTGCTGAGTAGGTGGCCTGAGCCAGCCCTCCAATGCCCCTCTGGACTTCTGCACGACAGACAAGCCCCACCAACTTTGTTCCCTCCACTGCTGTTTGGGGTGTTCTGTTATGAGCAGTCAGACCTGGTCCTGAACTATTCTGAATGTGTGAGCCACTCACACGGCATCAGGCCAGACCTTTGGAGAGTCAGCTCCAGGCTAGGGGGTCAGCTTATTTCTCCTTCCCTCCTTCTTCCTCCTTTAATTATTTACCCTTCCCCGATTCCCACCACCATTTCTTGAACTCTGTGGCAGGCATTTTCCTTGTGTTCTCTCTCTGACCTCCCCACAGCCCCACTGAGAGGGAATGTGTAAGAAGTGTTCTTGTTAGGGGCTCCTAGCCCTTTCAGGGGAAGTGGGCACTCATTCATTACTTGAGTGATTGATTAGAAGATGCATTCATTGACCAGCCTACAAGCACAAGTGGCTCCCTCCCAGGCTCACCCGTCCCCCAACCCCGAGGGCTGAGGGCTCCAGGTTCAGTGTCAGCCATGCTGGCACCTGGCCCAGGGACCTAACTGAGCAGGACAATTCGTGGGCTGACCCCAAGCTTCCTCCTCTGTCCAGCTTCTGTCCCACAAATGCTTAAAACGTCTCCCATCCAAAGGGAGCCCCAGGAGTTCAGCCTCCCAGCCAGGACACCCCAATGCTCACTTTTCCCAAAGGAAAGTGGAACAAGAGGGGATGAGGATCAAAGAGAAAAGCTTCCTGGTCCAGGACAACCCCCAGAAGCCCCCATTCCTCCACCCCCACGCCCCTCTCCAGAGCAAGACCCCAGTCCCCCAGCACCTACCTTAGCCGGCTGCATCTTGGTCGCTGAAGGAAACTGTTGCCAGCCTCCCCACTTCCCAGCTGAGGCAGACAAGACTGCCCAGGCCGACTGGCAGCTGCCTCATGTTTGCTTGGACCCAGACGTAATTGTCACCAGCGGCTTCTCCTGCCCACCCCTTCCTCCCCTGCGGCTTCTACCGCTCCACCCCTTTGCCTCCTCCCTCCCTCCCTCCCTCCCTCCCTCCCTTCCTTCCTCCTTCTCTCTCTCTCTCTCTCTCCCCTGCCCCCTCTCTCTCTCACTCTCTCACTCTCTCTCTCTCCCTCTCTCTCTCTCCATGGCCCCTAATCCTGCCCTCTCAGAGCCTGTCCAAGCCTCTGTCTGACTCTCCTGGCCTCTCCCCTACCTACCCAGTCACTGATGTCTCTCTCTCTGCCTCCCCTGCCATCTGCCTCTTTCTCTGCTCCTCGCCACCCTTCTTGGTCACCAAGGAAGATTGGGGGTGGGGGATACAGGGAGCTGGAGGTGTGGGATACAGGGAGCTGGGGCTGGGGAGAGGGGAGCTTGGGGTAGGAGTTTGTGCCCCTAAGAAGTGGGGAGGAGCAGCAGTTGAGCCCAGAAGAGCCCAGGAGGGACTTGGGAAGTGGAAAAGGAACAGATCATTTCTGGAGGCATTTTCCAGAACAAGCCAGGACTCCCCCATCGCCCCAGTTCTGCCTGCCACTCTTCACAGACACAGGGCGGTGCCACCCTTATCATGATCTCAGCCCAACAGGCCTCCAGGACAGCATGGAGCCACTGCTGCCAGCATCTGAAGCATCCTCCCTCGGGGTCCTGGCCTGAGGTGCTGGTCTGCAAGGTGCTGGTCTTGGGCTCCAAACCCAGAAACAGTGACAGCCACCAGGGCCACATCAGCAGAGTGACACTCAGGGGTCCTTTTGCCTCTTTCATCTGTGATTAACCACCTCCCATTAACTACCTCCATTCATCTGACTCTAAGCGTGGGCATCTCCCCAAAGCACGAGCTGCTCTTGCTCTCCAGCTGTGCTGGGTCCCCTCCCAGCTCCCAGGTCCTGATGCATCCAGGGCTGTTTAGGACCTGACCGGATCTCCTGGGCTGTGAGGGTGGAGAACAGGGGCGAGGGGCCCCAGGCATCCCTGGGGGTGGGAACTCTGTCCTGTCCCTTGGGCGGGCAGCTCTTGGGCATTTGCTTGCTCCCCAGGGAAACCACCCAGGAGCCAGGTGCCTGAAACCTTTGCCAAGTTTCCCTTTTTGGAGCCCAGAGGAGCCAGCCTGTGCCAGTAGTTCCCATGGAGACGGAGCCCTGGGATGCGCCCCTCCTTTGCAGCCTGCACAATTGCACTTGCACGCCCTTTTTCTTTTTCTTTTCATTTTTTTCTTTATTTTCTTTCTTTATTTATTTTTATTTTTGAGCCAACCAATTAGCTCCAACTTTCAGATCCTCAGGGGAAGAAAATAGCCTGGAGCTGTCGACCCACCAAGGCAAGGAGGACTGTTTCCAGAAGGGAAGTGGCAGCCCAGGTGTTTGGTCCTGTGTGACTTCAGGACAGGCTGGGCATCACACTGGGGGAAGGGCTCGGCAGAGCCTGGAGGACTCCCCAGCTCCCTCCCCCACCCACACTGCACCCTGGGAAGTGGGGGAGGGAGGCAAGGCCCTTCATGGCTGTCAGCTCCCTGGGAGCTTATCCGTGTTTTTTTGTTGTTGTTTTTTGTTTTTTCTAGACAGGGTCTCACTCTGTCACCCAGGCTGGAATGCAAGGGAGGCCTGGGGTTTGGGGGCAGTGTGGTCCAAGACAGCCACCAGCCCATGCTGGGATGCTTGTCCTCACAGGTGAAAGAGGCAGGAAGCCATCTCTTCAGGACAGACCCTTGACTTCCTGGGCTCAAGCAATTCCATTTTAGCTTCCTGAGCAGTTGGGACTACAAGACACAAGCCATCATACCAGGTTAATTTTTGTATTTTTTTGCAGAGATGGGGTCTCATTATGTTGCCCTGGCTAGTTTCAAAGTCCTGAGCTCAAGCGATCCACCTGTCTCAGTCTCCCAAAGTGCTGGGATTCCAGGCATGAGCCACCGTGCCCGGCCCCATCCTCTTTTCACTGCCTGGGACAGTGCTGCTTTTGACTCCAAGCAAGCCTCCACAAGCAGGGATGCATGGAGCATTTTAAGTCCTTATAGTGGCCTTGGGAGAAAAGTGTCATTCTGTCACTCTACAGATGATAATGTTGAGACCCAGAAAAGCTAAAGGACTTGCCCAAGTCACAGGCTTGGGAGTGATAAAGCCAGGTCCCAAAGCCTCTTGCATTCTTTCCAGAGTGAGCACCTTGGGGGCTGAGATCCTGTGAGCAGCTGTATGCCCACGGCTTACACAGCAGCTTGGAAACTTGTTGACCTCACTGCCATGATGGGCTGGTCTTCCTGATGGTCTGGCTGGAGGAGTCAGTAGCAGAGGAGCCCACTCGCCACAGCAGCACCCCCGAGAGTCGCTGGCCCCTGTTTGGCACACCCGCCTGCTGGCATCCCATACTCAGTGCACTCTCCTCAGAGTTCACCAGCCATGACACTGCCCTGCCTGGCTGCACCCACCAGTTGCTCGGTCTTGCGAACCTCCCACTGCAGCTACCACTTGGGTGGGTGCCCCTCATAAAATACAGATGTGGGGTATGTGTGCCCCCTGCCACTGCACCCCCCTTCCTCAGTGGCCTGTCCAGGGCCCCAGCCACTTCCAGCTGGGTCCTACCCTGGGCCTGTGGGGAATGCAGGAAGGAGCAGGGGCAGGAAAAAGGTGGGGGGGCGGCTCCCACGTGGCCTCAGCAGCCGCCCTGCTGTGAGCACACAGGCATCTGCAGACTTCCCAGAGATGGCCTTGGCATTCCCAGTGTTCTATGCAGTGCATCGGACCCACAGAAGGTTGAATAGGCTGCAGGAGGGCCTGTGAAGTGATGAGGACCATTTGTATTTTCCTCTAGGAAAGCTTCAGCCCTGTGTTTCCCACTGTGGTTTCCTGACATAGGGGCTTTGGGGAGAAACCGAGGCTGGGGGAGTTTGGAAGTGGGAAAGGAAGGGATGATTTCAAGCCGGGATGACAGTTGGGTTTCCTCTGGTCAGTGTTTCAGGAGGCAGTCGTGGTCTGTTTCAGCTGACCAGGGCCCTCACACTTGTCCTACCCAGGCAAGCGGCTCATGGGGCCCCCACTCACAGGCCTCGGGGACTTCTACACCTTCCTCCACTGTTGCTCATGATCCCACATTCCAGGCCCAAATTCAAGTCCCTCCTCTCCAGACCCCCAAACCCAGCTCTGTGGAGCCCCCTGCCCAAGACTCTCTTCCTTAGGCCCTATTTTTTGTTGGGTTCTGGCTGAGAGGTATGAGGGGAGAGAGAGAGAGAAGACTGGCCGGCTGTGTGCATCCTGGTAGGAAAATACAAATGGTCCTCATCACTTCACATCATACAACACAGGCTCAGCCCCGTCCAAGCCCATGTCATCGTCAACTCTCCTGCTCTCCACCCAGCTCAGGCTTGGCAGTGGGGGCCTGGGGCGGGCAGCAGGCATGCCAGCCTTTAGCTGAGCTGCACTCTGGGTTTGCACAGGCTGAGAGCTGTCCCTTTTTCTCTGTGGGCTCCTGCAAGGGTCCTCAGAGCCTGGCCCCATGGTCCCTTGACTAGAGTATTTCATGTGGGCCTTGGGGGACCCACAAGCCCCCCGATGCCTAGTGGCAGCTCCACATCCTCTTGGCTGTCAGTTCACTCTCTGGGCAGCCTCCTTTGACTGGACCTAGGAGACTCCCTCCGCGGTCACTCACAGGAGGCCCATCACCTGGGCTGCTAGCCCTCTCCTTAGCTCTGCCTCCAATGCAGCCAGCCTGAATGCCCTCTAGACTTTGCAGTGAATGAGGCATCAGTCCACGGGATTTCTCAAACTGGAGGGGACACTGTGACGCTCTCTGGGGCTTTCTTTAAAGCCCCTTTTCTTGCGACTTGAAGTGAAGAGAGGGTGGCGGACTCCACCCCTCAGACTCAGCTTGCTTCCCTGAAACCTCCCTCCTCTAACCTCAGCCCCTGACTCGTTGGCTCCCACTCCAGTCCTCAGAGTGGGTAGGTGCTCAGCCACCTCGTCCCTAAATTCTGCTTCACTTGCGGGCAGAGGCCAAGGCCTGGAATGGGGTCCCCCTCTGCACATCCCCTGCCTCCTTCCTCACCTGAGCTGCAATTCTCCGTCAGCATTTGTAAGATGGATGAGCGTGGACCGTCCCAGGATGCGTACACCCAGCATGTGCTAGGAAGGGCTAGGACCATGGAGAAGGAGCTTTATTCCAGCAACATGTGCTGTGTGCACAAGGTTGGCCACCAGCCTCCTGATTCAGCTCCTGGCACTCAGGCTAGAAGCGATGGACAGCCCTGACTCAGGCAGAGTAGGGAAAGGGGACTCTGTCCACATCCGCCCAGAGCAGGGCCTCAGGCTGATTCCAGAAGACTCAGATGTGGCCTGAGTGCCACTGTTCTCGGCTGCTTCATTTGGATGAGTGTTACCCTTTCCATTCTGTCCACATCCAGTCTCTGTGCCTGAACTTTCTCAACTGTCAGGCAGGTAAATAACAATGCCTGCCTCCCAGTTAATTCATGGAACGTGCTTCCTGACTTATGCTCAGAGCTCAATAACTAAATATTAACTCACACTGTTTGTCCCTTCAGGTGGTTGGGCAGGCTTTTGCCCTGTCCACGTGGTTCTCCCTTTGTACACCTTGAGCCAGCTGGAGCTGCCCTGAGCAGCCACCTGGGACCTCAGACACCCTGGCCCACCTGGCATTTCTTTGGCAGAATTTGCCATGGGGCCTTCTGCTGGGTGGCCAGTTTGGAGCATCTAGAAGAACTCCTAGCACCCCTAATCTGTCATCCCTGCCACAGGGACAACAATGACACTTGGTTCAAGTCACCTTGGAGACGGCTCTGCTTCCACGTGCCCACAGGGTTTTTTTTTTGTTTTTTTTTTTTGAGACAGGGTCTCAAAAAAAAAATGAGAACTAGCATTGCCTCCAGGAAGAAACCTCCAGGGCCACCAGAACCAAGGGACCTGCTTCCAAAGCCTGGCTGGGCTTTAACTTCTGAGACCCTGAACCAGCCATGTAACTTCCTGGAGCTTCCTCTGTTCAACCAGAAGATAATTTGCTCCCTCAGAGACTGTCATGGGACAGAAGAGATTGTGACCTCAAAGAGGCTTTGTTTCACATATAAAGTAGCATTAGCATTTTAGGATCCCAGAATTTTAAAAGCCAGATAAATAGGCAATCTATTTTTCTCTGTGACTATTTCTGTCTCTCTGTCAACTGCGGAGAGCCACCCCATCCCCAGGTGGCCAGTATTACTGTGGTGCTCTCTAAACAAAAATGCTTTGCAAAAGACAATGGTCAATTAGCTGGGCCACAGTTTCTGGACACTAAAAACAAGGAGTGGCAGCCTTTTCCCAATTGACAGGTGGAACATCAAAGTCGATTTTTTAGGACTACTTCTGATAATAGTGGACTGAGTAACCCATTCAGGACAACTTAAAAAGCTGCTCAAAATTTGTGTCTGGAGGGCACTTTGAATAGCTTCTAAAGTTTTATATACACATATATAACTTTAAATACATATATATTTACTAAATTACATATGCAATTTTTAGTAAATATATGTACTATATATATATTTATCTGAGCACAAATATATGTACTCTCTCTCTCTCTCTCTCTCTCTCTCTCTGTGTGTATATATATATATATATATATATATGTATTTAAGTCTAACTGAGAGTATTGGGAAGGAAACAAAGCAGTGAAGAATTACAAGGCCAAGATCTGGGAAAAGAAGGCAACTCAAGAGACATATGCATGACATCTGGGGCTACATTCTCTGGAGGATGTCTGATGATTCCAGAAGACACTGCAAACCCCACCAATAGGAAGGCTACCTGGCAAATGTTTTATGCTTTGGATTGGGGCCCTAGAGGGCTTCACCCTATGAATATGAATGAACTGGAAGTAGATCAGCCCTTAAAGTGACTCAAATCATCTCATTCCCTACAAGTAGATTAAAGAGACCTGGCTCACTGCATCCCCAGACACCTGCAAGACATAAACATAATCATCGTGGAGGAAGACAACTTCATCCTAGACCTGAAATTACTTGTACAGGTTTGCAGATACAATGTGTGGTACTCAACAAAAAAAACTGCGAAGTATGGGAGGAGACAGGACAAAACTAATAAAAACCAAGAGAAACAACAAACACAAGAAACAGACTCATGGAGGCTCTGTATAAGGGACTAACTGAACTTTAAAATAACTGTGCTCAATATGTTCAAATATATAAAATATTAAATAGGTAATTTTGATAGAGAACTGAAAATCTTTTAAAAATTTGTTTATATTCCATTTGTAATCCAATAAATTTCATTTTTTAAATGCAAAGGTGCTACTTCCCCCACATAAGTCAACAGATGATTAACCAGCAAAAAAAACTTCTAGGAAAAGCAAAAAAGAGGCAGTCGTGCTACATTCAAGGATGCTCATCTGACAGTAGTAACAATACATTGTGTATGAACCATTCTAATTTTTTTAAAATTTATTTTATTGCATTTTAGGTTTTGGGGTACATGTGAAGAACATGCAAGATTGTTGCATAGGTGAACCATTCTAATTTTTAGTAGAAAAACTTGTGGATGGTTTATAAGATGCAGTTAAACATAGACATTTCCAGCCTGGGCAACATGGTAAAACCCCATCTCAACAAAAAATACAAAAATTAGCCAGGCATAGTAGCATGCACCTGTAGTCCCAGTTATTCAGGATGCTGAGGCATGAGAATCACTTGAGCCCAGGAGGTGGAGGTTGTAGTGAGCCAAGATTTCACCACTGCACTCCAGCCTGAGCAACAGAGCAAGACCCTGTCTCAAAACAAACAAACAAAAACAAAAACAGACACACCCTGAAACCCAGCGGACCACCATCTTAAAAGACTTTCTGCCTTTAAATAGGGGCCTGTCTCCCTTTTACCTTATACCTGCCCAGGCGCTAGCTCTACCCCTGGCCCAGAGCAGTCATGGCAAACAACAGCAGCAACAATAATAACAATAGGCAGCTTCCATCTACTGAGCATTTGTTTTGTGCCAGGCCCTGCCAAGGGCTTTCCATGAATTATCACACTTTGAGGGGGCTGTGACTTTTCTCCCCACCTTATAAATGGAGAAGCTGAGCGAACAAGCATCACAGCCAGGCTGTGAGTCCGGGTCTGCCTGCTCCTGACAGTAGGATCCCAGGCTGGGACCTACTCCCCACCTGCAGATTGCTGGAATTACCCCTGGATACCTGTAGCCAGAGGAGACCTTAGAACGCTCCTCTCCATAAACACTCATTAAACACCAACTGTGTACAGGGACCCAGCATAGGAAACCTGGTTTTAAGGACCCAGAACCAAAGCTCAGGGAAGTAAGAACACTTTAATGGATCTGAGGTCTGTCTATCTCTTCTCTCTCCTCTTCCTCATTTCTGGAATGCAGCATCCAGCACTCAGGGCTGACACAGAGATAGGCTGGGGATGGCCCCAGGCCACATGCGCAGGATAGAAGGGGTACTGCAAAATCCTGTTCTGGCCACGAGATGCCTCCTGAGAAAGCTTGGTGGGGGCTGTGGAAGATGCAGCCTTCTGAAGAGATAAGGGTGAGCCCCCAGAGTGGCCCAGGTCCAAGATCCCTTTCTTGGGAGCCAGTGCTCAGAGAGGAGCTAAGTGCCAGCACCCCCATTTCTAACCTGAGTGCAGTCAGGGAGGCTCAGCCTTCAGACAAGCCTCCCTCGCCTCACTGGGCACTAATAAATTCGGACTGGGAGCTGCAGAGGGCCCAAGGCCTTGGGGCAGTGGAGGACTCAGGGGCCATGGGGCAGGGCCTGCAGCTAGCCCAGATCTCAGCCATGGTGACCCCTGCCTGTTGAGTGGCATTACCTGAGTAGTTTGGTTGGGCAGGATGGTCCCTAGGGCCAGCAAGGTAGCAGTGGGGATAAGGGGAAGAAGGGACAAAGGGAGAAAAGGACCTCCCTGAAGGAAGGAAGTAAAAAGCTGGGAGGGGCATAAGAGGGAAGTGGGGGCTGGGGGGAGGCCAGATCAGAATGGGGGTTGCAAAGAGCTTGAGAAGGGCAGAGGGAGGCTTGGCAGGGGGAGGACACATGGGAAGGGGAGCGAGGTTGGACCAGGCATCTGTCCCGCCCTGGGGACCAGGCTCCAGCAGGTAGAGAACAGGCTCTTCCTGTGAGGATGTTCTGCAGCAGGAGGGTGAGGGGTAGACACCTGGAAGGACTGCTAGCTCTGCAGCTCCACAGATGTCCCATGTGATTCTGAGAGTGAATGATGGGTGTTGTGAGCAGAAAGGGGTAGAAAGGAGCATGCAAGGTGGGGCCAGGTAAGCTGGAGCTGGGGACAGTCCAGGCCTGGATGCCAGCCTGGGTTCTGGGGCAAGAGCTACTGAATGAAGTCCTGTGGCCCAGGCTGAATCAAAGGGGAGGACAGGCACCCTCGGGGTCACCTCACCCTGTCATGGATTAAGAAGGAAACGGGTAAAGAGGAGGGAGGGGAGAGCAGGGTTGTCAGCCCCACTGCTGGATGGGCCACACCCAGCACCCAGACCCCACCATGTCCTCAAGCCTTCCTGCCCTCCTGGGCCCTGGAAACCCCAGACCCCAGTCCCTCCCCACCCCACTCCCTAAATCCCTGGCATGGAGCAATTAAGCGAGTTGGGGAAAACTCACCCACGGGGCCCTACAGCTTCAGAGAGGTGACCCGGGGGATGTGGAAAAGCTGAGTCTCCTCAGAGCTGGTGGAGCTGCAGCATCAAAGAAAGGGAGTGAGCATGCCCTTCCTCCCAGACTCTCAGCCCTGACGCAGGGAAAAACCCAGAGCTCTGAAGGTTTCTCCTCGGAAGCCCTTCAGGGAATGGGAAGGGTCCCACAAAGCTGTACCCGGATGGATGCAGCAAGAGGAATAAGGGGCAGACATATAGGAGAACTTCCCAGCTCTGGAGCTCCTCAGAGTGTGGCTCTTCAGGGCTTGGCCATGAGCCTCATCTGCCTGGGGGGTCTCAGGAGGGGCTGTGGCACGGGACCCTGGGGGCTGAAAAGACACTTCTCTGGCCCCTGATGCTGTCTGCAGAACTGGCAGCTCCTCACCTGAGGCGTTTCCGGATGGGACGGAAGTATTTGGAGGTCTTGACAGCAAAGATGATGCTGGGGATCAGGAAGAAGGTGCACCATGCCAGGCAAAACCAGAATGCATTCTGCAACAGGGTATGAGGTCGGCTCATTGCCCTATGTGGCACCCAGCACATATGGCACCCAGCCTCACCAAGCTGCCTTGTCATCAGAGCCAGGGCTGGGGACATGCCTGGCCTCACACCCTGCTCACCTGGCCCTCCCTAGAGAGCAGAAAGGCTTGGGGACTTGGTGGACAAGCCCTGATGAACTGGGGCACTCACCCAGGGGTCAGCCATCATGTCACATAGGATCACACGGCTGTTGTCCAGGGCTCCAGAGAGTGGCTGGCAGGTGGCGATGCGCTGAGTCACCTGTGGTGCCAACATGAGGCAGATGATGCCATACAGCCAGACCCACATGCCTGCACCCATATCCAATTCAGGCAGAGTGGTTGACAGGGACAGATAGGCCTGGGAACACCGCTGGGGCCACCACACGCTTTTATACACATGCAGAGACGCAGGGACAGACAGATAAGGACACACCTTACTGGCTCCTTACTGGGCCCCTCCCCTTTCCGTCTGTCCACCAGCCTGGATTAAGGCTACTGTGACCCAGCACCATGCTTCAAGCCACCCTCACTGGGGAGGTAACCTGTGTATGTACACATGCGCACACACACACACTCACACACAGATACACAGACACACTCAGGGTAAAGCCAGACCCCTGCCACTCTTGTGTGGATGTCCAGACAGCTTGCAGAGGCTATTTTCAGTGAGGGTCTGCAGTGGGAGATGAGCTTTGAGGACTGGCCTCGGACAAGCTGGGGAAGGGGCCAGCCCAGGGAAGGACCTGCAGGCTGGGTGTGATGAAACATTTTGGAGATTACCAACCCCGCCCACACTCAACTCAGGGAAGGGCTGCCGCAGAGGTGGGTGGGCAGAGCTCAGCCAGCAAGCAGGGGCACAGATGCCAGGTTTGGGAGTTTCAGTTTGATACTGAAGGCCTGGGTCATCCCCAGGGGGCTCTGGGGGCGGGGGCAGGGCAAGGCAGGGTGAACAGCTGGTCCGCTGGGGCAGGGAATCAGTCACTGCTGAGGCCCCACTCACCTCCTCTCTCACCCAGGCTACATACTGGGAGAAGTAGTCCATCTCCCGGGCCAGGAAACATTCACTCACCTGCAGGAAGGAGAGGAGGTCTGGGCTGTAGGGGTCCTGGAAGCAGCTGTGCCCCCTACCCTCAACACCCTCCATGCCTAGCAACTTGAGGATAGGCCCAGCTTTCCTGGGAGCCACAGTGAGAAGCCAGTACTGGAGAAGCCTGGGGTGGAAACCCCTTCCCCCATCCCACCCGCCACTCACATTCCTCAGGATCCTGGCGGCCCAGGCAGGCAGCTCTCCTTTCAGGTAAGTGACATTGGCTAGGACATCTGAGGTCTCCAGCTGGAGGGGATAAGAG
The DNA here is from genome assembly GCF_001604975.1 of Cebus imitator. Lineage (NCBI taxonomy): Eukaryota > Metazoa > Chordata > Mammalia > Primates > Cebidae > Cebus > Cebus imitator. The sequence continues at coordinate 304,886 of NW_016108085.1, read as the reverse complement.
CCTCAACTCAGTGCCCCACATTCACACATCCATTCATTAATTCAACACACACCACAGCACACTCAACAGGATAGGGTTCAGCCCTGACAAACTTGCCAAGGGCGGTGATCCCCCAGGCTCTGCCGCCACCCCCATCTTCCTCTCGATCCCACCCCACAACCTGGGCGGAGTTCCAGAGTGAGATGGGCACCTGATTCCTCCCTTCCTCTGCAGCCACTGCCCGCCCCCCCCACAACCTCACACCACACGTCCCCACCCGCAGCAGCCACCTGGAGATTCGGAGCAGAGGACTCCAGGGCTCTGACGCTGAGGTTGAGCTTTGCCTGTGGAGAAGAGATCAGGGCTGGTTAGAGGAAAGAAGGAAAGGGAAGGGAAGGAGGGAAGGAGGGAGGAAGAGAGGAGGAGGGAGGGAGGGAGGAAGAGAGGAATTCTCAGAGCTTCCCTCCACTTTCACTGTCCCCTCTCCAGCTTTCCTCTCCCCCAGGACCCATGCTCCCTGGGCCTCCAAACTGACCACAAGGCTCTGCTGGGGGACAACCTTCTCCTGGTGGAGGTTTCTGAGTCCATGGGCCTCCTGCTGCAGCCGCTGCCCCAGCAAAGAATTGCCCTGAGAGGAGACAGAAATCAGAATGGCCCTGCCCAGCACCCTCCTACCCCTCACCCAGACTTTCAATCTGACATACCAAGGGGAGGTAGGGAGTGCTGGGCTCAGAGGCAGAAAACCAAGGCCTCCTTAAGCTCCAGGGCCTGATGTGCATTTGGGGCCTAGGTCCAACTTCTAGGTCCAATCTAGCTTGCTGGATGCCCCTAAGTCAGCTACAGAACCTGCCGGCTCTTCAGGGGCACCTGCTGAAATTGAGGATGCTCCTGGCTCTACCCACCCTAGGGAGTTGTTGCAACGCCTATCAGATGTTTCAAAGAGAACTTTTAAACCCTAAATAATTATAAACACAAAATGTTATTATTCTCCTCAAGGGCAACTTGAGAGGCTGAGGCAGGAGAATTGTTGAACCCAGGAGACAAGAGGTTGTGGTGAGCTGAGATCGTGCCATTGCACCACTCCAGCCTGGAGACAGAGCAAGACTCCGTCTCAAAAAAAAAAAGAAACACTTGCCCAACTGTGTGAGGCCAGACAAGTGATTTCATCTGCTCTGAGATGAAGGACAGTTCACCTCACAGATGAAGAACCTCTGGCTCAGAGACACTGTATGGCCTGCCCAAGGCCACGCGGCCAATGGGTGGCAGAGCTTGAATAAGAACTGATGCTGCAAAACCCTCCAGCCCAGCCAGGGGTCAGGAGCATCAGGCCCCACCCCACAAAGGCAGGTGAGGTCCTCAGTTCCCTGCCTTTGCCCTCACATCCTCCCACCCTCTCCCACCTTCCAAGCCCCCTGTGGCTCCTACAGCACCTGATTCCCTCTCACCTGGGCCTGGGCCAGTCCTTCCAGCTCCTGGGCCAGCTGCTCAGTGCTGGTCTTCACCACGGGCCTCTGGATCTGCAGGCAGACAGGAGAGGCCAGGAAGGATGAACCCAGCTCCTGTGGGGCCCACCTCCACCTGCCCCTAGCCTCCAACTCCCCAGTCTTATCAAATATAATCTACACCAGCTGAGTGTATTGTGACACATCAGTCACAGCGGGTTTTCCCTGGAACTGTGAACTATTTCAGACATTTTCCCAATGAGATAGAAAGAGGAACAAATGAGGCACCCTCTGGTGTAACTCAAGGAAGAGGCAACTTCCCACTGAGTCCTCTGCAGCAGTGGGATCAGGACCATGAACAGCGACATGGTCCACTGGACTAGAGGAGAGGGTGTCCATTCACGAGTGACCTGGGTGGTGACATGAGGACAGGCCCAGGGGCACATGATCTGGGGACACCTCCACAGGAAGAGGCCTAAGGAAACATGTGGAGGAGCCCAGAGCTGGGACAAGGTGAGATGCACACCCATCTCCTCTGTGGGCCCCTTTGTTCCATCACCACCTGGCTGAGGAAGCCCAGCTGAGGTACCCACCGCTGACCTGAACAAGGAAGTCAGGGTAGTGGATGTGCTGGAGCCCACTGCTCTGCAGGGCCTCCAGGTCCCGGCGGGCGGCTGAGCTCAGCAGGTCCAGGCTCTGTGTGTCTATTTTCAGGCTCTGCAACTCCTGCTGTAGCTTGTTGGTATACTGGGAGGGCGGGTACAGGGGGAAGTCATGCCGGTTGCTGAGCCAGGACCCCAGAGATGCTCCCGTAAGTGAGGGGGTCACCAGGCGATATGGTTTGGATGTTTGTCTCCTCCAACTTTCATGTTGCAATACGACCCCTGGTGCTGGGGGTGAAGGTGGGCCTGGTGGGAGGTACTAGATAATGGGGTGAATCCCTCACATACGGCTTAGTGCCATTGCCCTGGTGATGAGTTAGCTCTTGCTCAGTTAGTTCACATGAGACCTGGCTGTTTGAAAGAGCGTGGCACCTCCCACCTGGCTGTCTCACTTCCTCTCTCCCCATGTGATGCACTGGCTCCCCTTCGCTTTCTGCCATGAGTGGAAGCTTCCTGAGGCCTCCTCAGAAACAGGTGCCAGTGCCATGCTTCCTGTACAGCCTGCACTTAAACCTCTTTTCTTTATAAATCATGCAGCCTCAGGTATTGCTTTTTTTTGGTGGGCGGAGGGGACAGGGTCTCACTCTGTTGCTCAGGCTGGAGGACAATAGCACAATCACAGCTCACTGCAGCCTAGACCTCCTGGACTTCAGTGATCCTCCCACCTCAGCCTCTCTAGTAGCTGGGACTACAAGTGCAAAACACCACACCTGGCTTTAAAAATAAAACCTGTAGAGAGGGGGTATCCTCATGTTGCTCAGGCTGGTCTTGAATTCCTAGATTCAAGAAATCCTTCCACCTCAGCGTCCCAAAGTACTAGGATTACAGGCGTGGACCACCATGCCCAGTCTCAGGTATTCCTTATAGCAACACGAGAACAGACTCACACAGCAGACTCTCAGGGCCCCCTGCCCTGGACACCCCAAGCCCCAGACAGGCTCCCAGTAGATGCCTGCCCCAAACTGCCAAGATCCAGGCTTCCTCCAGTGCCCATCTGGCTTCTGGGCCGAGACACAGATCTTCCCTGGCCACCTGAAATAAAATAGCTTTCCCAGCCCCTCTTTATTCTGTCAGCTGTGTCAAGGCCTTCAAAGTGCCTGTTGCTCTGAAATGATGTTATTTGTAGGTAATTGTTCATTGCTGTCAGCTCTACGAGAGTGGGGCCTTGCCTGCACATTCTACCCCAATCCCCCAGCATCTAACTCTGAGGCTCACACATGGTGGGCAGGGTACAAGTTTGTTAGCTGCATGAATGAATGAATGAATGGACACAACTGCATTTTCAGGAAAGAGCCTCAGCATTTTCCTAGTATCACTGGAAGAGATTTAGAGGTTGTAAAATTCAGCCCCAGTGTTTAACAGGCAAGAAACTGAGGTCAGAGTGGGGCATCCACTTGGGAGGTGACACAGCAGGTTAGAGACCGCAGCCCAGCTTGGCTCTCCTCTCCCCATTCCTCCTGGCTGCCTTCTCCTGGAGGAGAAAAGGCCTGGCCCTCTCAGGCGGGGGTCTTCGGGCTGCGTCTCTGGCATCAGTGGCAGCAACTGTAGGAGAAGTGGGAAGTGGGTGGTGTCCCCCCATTCTCTGGAAAGCCCTGTGTCATACTCATGTCTGCATGCCCATTAGTATCTCCTTTGAGGATGAGGATTCTTATGGCCACATTTGGTACATTGTCAGGTGGCCTCAGAGGACTGTCCAGTGCATCAGAATCCAAAGCCCTATCTGTCCAGACCTTTCTGTGAGCTGGACTCTCCCCTGCCCAGGACCAGAGCAGAAACTCCTCCCCTTGAGAGCCAAGACTTCCTGCCAGCAGGGGGATTGGGCTCCTATGCCCAGGGCCCTGGTTCAGCCATCCCTGGCCAGTCTTCCTCCTCAGGATAGTGTCTCAGCCTAGCACTGAGGCATTATTGCCTGCTCCGGTCACCTCCTGTCTGGTTAAAGATGCGGAAGGAGGAGTGAGCTCCATAACTGTCCCAAGTTGTGCAGTTCAAGGCACAGAGTTGGGACTGGGCCATCTGGCTGTGCTGTCTGTGGGCTGAGGTTGGTTGGTGGATCCGGGGGTTGGAAGGATTTCCCAGGATGATGCAAAATCAGCAGTTACCATGCTCTGTGTTTGGGGAGGGAGGGGGGACCTGGGGGGCCAGGGGATGTGGGTTTCCCTAGGATATGCTTGGGAGCCTAGAAGTCGAAGAGGGAATGTCTTACAGCTTCTGTGCAGCATGAAGAGGACCCGTTCTCAAATTCCATTCCTCTTGTGAAACAACCCTTCCTTGCCTTAATTCTAGAACTGTCTTGCCAGCATTGGCAAGTGTCTCCAGTTCCACACACCAAGTTCCAGCAAAGCCCAGGGGTTACGGGAAGAGGCTCGTGTATCAGGCTGAAGGTGGAATCCTGCCGCCACCACCTCCCACCTGCACGAGCTTGGCAGGCCCTCCACCAGCGTTAGCCAGACTTGTCGCCATCCTTGTTGCTGCCACGTCCCTCCCCAGCCTCCCCTTCCCAACTGGAGCATCCCAGCCAATGCTCGTTCTCAGTCAGGACACCACCCTCATACTCCTACTCATTGTCACCAGTCTTTCCTGCCGCCACTTTGGCTGTGCTCGGGGCTGGCCATAGCCTTCAGGGCACACGGATACACCCACACACCCAGAACCTTCCCCTGGGCTGGTAGCTGGGCCTCTGCCCTTAATCACTCACACAATTTCTCAGGTCTCCTAGGTTCAAAGAGATGGTGCCTCCACAGAGGCAAAAAGACCAGAGGAGAGGGGTCTGAGGAGGGCTCCTCACAGTTCCCGGAACGTTCTCTCACCTGGCTGATATCCAGGTGCTCCTCCAGGTTGTAGGAGTCGTTGAGCTGCAGGACTGTCCAGAGCGCCGCCCCTTCCTTGCACTGCCTGAGGAGGAGAGAGGAGGAGCCTTGTGGGTGGCAGGGGTGCTGAGGTCCCTGAGGGATGCCGGCCCTCCTCCTTCCTTCCCTGGTGCCTAGCCCTGCCCAGGCCGTCCACTCACCGATAGGCTTGGTGGATGCTGATGTTCTTCCTCAGGCCGAGAAGGTGTGACAGGTTCATGGACGGGGGCAGGTTCCCTGGGGTGTCTGCAAACTGGGGATGGGCAGTGAGAAATGGGCACAGAGAGGGGTAGGGGTGAGGTCACCCTGGTTCCCTAGGGCCTGGACCCATGCCTCGGTGGCACAGCAGAGACCACGGGTAGGACACATCCCCTCACCCCTGCTCACACCTGGCCTCTGACTCTGATGACTCCCTGGCTCTACATCCTCACAGGGGCTCTTCCCATGGATTCCTAGGAGGGATGACCAGCCCAGTCTACCACAGAGAACCCAGTCCAGCAACTCAGCTCACCGGACACCAGGGTCCCAGCTCCCAGACAGTGTTAGGAGAGGAGAGGGCATGGGTCAGGGCGCCATCTCTCAGGATCCCTAACCTGGGACCTGGGCAGCATCCCATGGACTCATGGGTGCTTTCTCTCTCCCTCCCTCATCTGCTGGTAGATTTCTGTCTCTTTTCTTAGCCATATCTGTCTCACTCCTCCCCTCCCTGTCTCCCTCTAACCCCCTCTGATCCCCACTTTCTCCCAACCCTCTTGCTCTGCCCACACCACCCCCACCTCCCTCCCCAGGAGGGCCTGTAAGCAGAGACAGGCCTACCTCAAAGAGCTCACCGCTCTCCCAGCTCCGGCACACCAGAGTCTGCATGTTGCCACCCACCAGGAAGGTGGCAAACACCAGGAGGATGAGGGGGGCAGCGAAGAGGAAGCTGAGGCCCACGCCTCTGGGGAAGGTGAGAGGCAGGACTGAGGGACAGCAGGGACTGGCTACCCTGACCATACTCTCTGTCCCACCAGCACCCCAGGGCCATCCTGCTCAGTCAGCTGGCCCCAGGACAGAGCCTTTACGGGAGAGGAACTTGGAGGACTTGGCCTCCTGGGGAAGAGGGAGAACCCAGAACTCCTGACAGTCCCAACCTCACCTTTACCCTGTGCCCACCCTCTCCCTGGTTCCCTGGCTCGCCCTGGCAGCCTAGAGGAGGGAACAGCTGTTTTGTTCAAAGAGCCAGGACTTGCTGGGCTCACACTTATAATCCCAGCACTTTGGGAAGGTGAGGTGGGAAGACAGCTTGAGTCCAGGAGTATGAGACCAGCCTGGGCAATATAGTGAGACGCTGTCTCTACAAAAATTTAAAAATTAGCTGGGCATCGTGGTACATGCCTATAGTCCCAGCTACTCCAGAGGCTGAGGCATGAGAATTGCTGGAGCCCAGGAAGCTGAGCTGTAGTGAACCATGATGGTGTCGCTGCATTCCATCCTGGGTGACAGAGCAAGACCCTGTCTTAGCAATAACAAACAAAACAAAAACAAACCCCAAAGAGCCAAGACTGCTCACTTCTGTGCCTAGGGCCCAACACTCAAAAAGGTCACCTGGCATGGCCAGGCATGACCCGCCAACAGGGCAGCATCCCAGCAGATCTGAGGAGTAAAGATCTTAGACCAGACGGCTCAAAGAGCTTGTGAGGTAGGCACAACCCCATGCCAGGCTGAGGCTTGGAGAGAAAAACATGGGTTGGATTTCAGCCCCCATTTACCCCTTTAGCCAGGCACTCTTGCTTAGTGAACAGCCTGTACAACTGTATGTGGCAGCCTTGGCCTTAGAGACTGTCTAGTCTGTGGCTGGCAATAGATTCCACCTCTGGTGCTGCCACTTACTGGCGGTAAGGGTAAGGAAGCCAGGGTAAGGACTCTAGGCTTTGTCTGACTCAAGGGAAGGAGTGCCCATTAGGTGCTACAGCTGCCCTTGCTGTAGGAAGGAAGTGCTCTTTGTTGGCCATTCCTGCTCTGGTCCAGCCCCTTTATTGAGATGAGGATACTGGCAGATGTGCTCAGGAGCCACAGTAAGTGGCCAGCCCTGTCCTCAAGGTTGGAGGGTGGCTTTCCCTCTCCCAGCCCTCTCTTACGCCATGAGGCAGCGGGCTCCAGCTTCACCCTTGGCTTCTGAGTGGCTGGCGTCCTCCCTGGCAGACAGGCCCCAGATGCCCAAGTTGAGCCCTAGCAGGTTGCAGAGTACCACGAGCAGGACCACGGAGCACAGCACACAGCCCAAGATCCACCTACCACGGAGAGGACATGGGTGTTACTAAGAAGGGAGGTGGCTGGCACCAAGATGGGGCAAAGTGGGACCTGGCAGCTGGGTGTGGCCTCTAACCCCAAGCTGGGGCTTCAGACGTGCACATGCAGACACTTCCCAAGGCCCTATTGCTCTTGTGTGGCCTCCAGGCTCAGGCTCCGAGGGCACACAGCCTGGTAAGGACTTGGAGGCCTGTGGAGTCAGGGGTCTTGGCTTAAAAATACACAGAAGCTCAGTACAGTCAGGGGCTGATTGGCTCTGGGAATGGGGCTCAGGATGGCATAGAGGCTGGGCTGCCCACTTCACCCCACTCCATCCCACCCTGCGGGTGCCAAGCACCTGTAGGTCTCGTATCTCTGCACCTCCTGCAGGTAGGGGTGGCTGCTCTCTTCCACCTCCTGCAGAGCCTGGGCCCAGTGGGAAGCTGCTTCCGAGCCTGGGAACCCTTCAGCCAGCATCCTCAGCCCTTCTGGCTGCTGGGCCACTGCCTTCTTCAGCTCTGCCCAAAGTAGCAGGGACTTGTGGGATGCGGAGGGCACCCTGGGGCCCAGGGACAAGACAAGTGGGCAGGAAGAACGTCTGGGAACCACAGAGGGAGGACAGTCCCCCACCACCCCACTCCACTCTCAACAAGCCTCCCTGGTAGGGATGGGGTGGGAAGCCATGCTGGGTAGCTGCCTCTAACTCATGCAGCCTCACCTTGTACCACGCTGGCCGTCTGCATGGCAGCCAGGGCTGGAAGGGCATTGAAGGTGCTATTCTCCTGCAGGAACCAAGTGGGGTTGGGCCTCCCCATCTCTGCTAAGCATCCCCTCTTAGAAGACCCCAAAGTCACCAGGTCTAGAGGGAGAGGAAGGAAGAGGAGGGGAGGGGAGGGGAGGGGAGGGGAGGTCCCCCCCTCAGTGCTCCCAGCTTCCCCCTGTTCTCTTGGTCACTGCCCTCCTCTCCCCTCCCTCCACCCAGCCTGACTCAACTTCCCAAAATGTTGCTCCTCCCAAAACATCTTCTTCCTATCCCCACCCCTCTCCCACCATTGCAGTGAACTCTTAGCCGCCCTGTATACAATTGCCAGGTCTAGCTCTTAAAGGTCCAGCTCAACTCACCCTTCCAGCCTCAGCTCTGACTTCCTTCCTTCTGGAACCTTCCACTCCAGCCACCCAGCACGGCTGACTCACCATTTCCCCAGCTTCAGGTCCCAGTCCTGGGCGCTGACTCACACCGTCCCCTCCCCTTTGGCCCATCTCCACCCGGGGAGCTGCCTGCCCTCTGGGCTCAGCCTGAGCCCTGCTCCCTTGCCATCCCCACTGCCTTGAAGGTCCCAGCTCTCCCTTCTGAGCACAGATCATGTGCACACCAAGGATGGTCATCAGGAGTCCCCTGCCCAGGGTGCTGTGTGGTGGGTGGGGCCCCAAGTCTCAGGTACAACTGAGTTCCTATCCAAAAGGTGGAAATGGAGGCCCTCACTTGGCAGGTGAGGGAGGAATCAGGCAGACCAGGTCCAGGCTCTCACCTCCTGGACCATGCTAGAGAAGTTGGCCTCGGGGACACCCTTTAGCCGGTGCAGGACATGGTCCACAGAGGGTACCTGAAATGGGGGAAGGGAGGGTATGACAAGGTTCATGGAGAGGCCTGAGGGGGATCCCTGGGGGCAGATGGGGGGCAGGTGCCTCTGAACCCCAATGTTCTCAAGTGTAAAATGGGGACTGCCATGGCTCCTACTGCCCCTGGCAGCAGCAAGAACTCAAGGAGCTCACACATGTGAAGCTCATGCACAGGGCATCATGGCCTGGAGAGCGCTCCACCCACTGCCAGGATGACCTGCATTAACCCTGGGTGGGTGGAGCAAGGGAGAAACAGCGGGGGAAGGGATTGGGAATTTGCCTCAGGGATCCCAGGAGTGGCAGGCAGCCAGCCCGCTGTGGCTTTAAAAGGACTCTGTCCTGGGTCTGTACCTGGCTGAAGTCAGCAGCCAGCTCCAGGGTGCGGGCCCGGCTCAGGGCCCCTGCACAGTCTCCCTGGCACCCAGCCTCCTGCAGCAGCTCGACGAGGCGGTCCCGGTGTTCCCGGACGGCTGGCTCCAGGTCCTGCTGCCCGGCCTGCAGCTCCACCACTGTGGCATTCAAGGCTTGCAGGTGGTGCATGGAGACCTGCAGGGCTGAGAGACCCACATCCAGCCTGAGCAGCATCCACCATAGGCATCCCCAGATGCCTTGCAGGAGGCAGAACTCCCTCCCCCAGCCAAAGGGACCTGCAAATCATTGACCTCCTGCCTACAATGGAAGCTGTCCCGGTGCACATTAAGTCAGGGGAAGGGAGCTAGATCTGGGGTACAGCAATAGGGAAGTCAAAGGTGGGGCAGAGGCAGCTCAGGAAATCCAGGGCTGGGTGCAGGTGGGATTGCCCTAGGAGGCACCCACTGGGCCCCACACCATCCAGGTGTGGCTCCAGCTCACCCTGGCCCAAGCTGCCCACGGCTGCCAGCAAGGGGTACATGGTGCTCTTGAGCTGAGTGTGGATCGTGCTCCCAATGCTCACGCCGACACCTGCAGAGCACAGGGCAATCTCAGGGTGGGTCCCCAAGAGTGAAGGGGCCCTCCCTATCCCCATCCTGCCTCTGCAGGCCCCACCGGGCTCTGCAGGAGCCGGTGGGAGGCGGGTGGCACAGCTTTTCCCTCCAGCAGCTGAGTGGCAGCCACTGTTGCTCTCCAGCTGGCCTGATCCCCACTTTTGACAGCCTGTTCCCAGATAGGGTCTGGAATGTAGGCCCCCACCGAGGCGCCCAAGCGGGGGCCCTAAAGCCGGCTTTCCTGCCAGCCCCCAAGACCCTCACCATCCAGCTCCTCCGAGACTCGCTCCTGGGGCAGGGAGAACTGCTGTGCCACGGCCTGCAGCTCCTAGGCAAACACAGGGCCCTGAGGCTGCCCTTCCTGGTCACCCGAAGCCCTGACCCCCACCTCTCCCCAGCCCCCTCCCTGACCCCATAGCATCCATCTGGAGGGTGGCTGACTCTCCGGCAGGGGTAGGCAGGGGCAGGAGAAGGGGTGGCTTTCAGATGTGCTGGCTATGGGCCAGTGAGGGCCCACTGGGCTCCATCCTGCCTGGACCCGGTGCTCACAGGGGCACGTGGGGGTGTGGGTGACAGTGCTCACTTGGGGGACATCGGAGACCAGGCCCCGGAGGCTGAGCAGGGTCTCAGGCACAGCCTCGATGCTGGGGCCCGTCTGTTCGTGCGTGCGCTGGTTGGTGACGAAGGCACAGACCACGCCAATCCTGTGGGAATGGAGGGTGGAGGAAGGGGCTTGCCGGGTCCAAGGGAGCGTGGGGCCATGGCCCACCCTGCCCGGAGCCCTGAGCAGTGCCTTACAGCAGCATGAGGGTGGTCAGCAGCAGGAAGGCCATGAGCGCTGTGCGTTCACAGGCCAGTGCCTTGTGTTCTGTCTTCACTCGGCCCCCGCAGCGCCGGTGGCAGCGACAACAGCAGAAGCAGAGCCCGGTGGTGGGCACCAGCAGCAGGTAGAGGCCCGCGATCACGGCGCACACCATGTAGCCTGCCTCATACTGCACCACCTGGGCAGGTGGCAGGGCATGAGGGGTGGCCCAACCCCACTGCCCAGCCCTGGCTCCTGCTTGAGCCCAGAGGGAAACCAGAAGGTGCCATCAGGAGCACGGCCTGCATTTCATGGAACCCATCCCAGAGGAACTGCTCATCACCATCTCACACAGGAGGAAGCTGAAGTTCAGGAGGTTCCAGCTCCCTGCAAACCTCACTGCCAGTAAACCGAAGTACACCGAAGATCTGTGGTTTGCATTCAGGTCTGCAGACTGTAACACCCATGGAGAAGGGGGAGAGGATGCCCCAGCCCCCGCCTGGTGGACACCAGCAAGATGGGCTGAGCGGAGCCAAGGCTTTTCTGCTCCTGCCCTGCTGCTCGCCCCGAAACTCCCTCCCCCAGCACCTTTCCCCCAATTGCTCACCTCATTCACCTTCACAGAGGCCAACTCATTCAGCAGGGCCTTTACCAACTCTACCGGAAAGAGCCAAGCTGAGGATGTGGGGGCAGCCACCGCCCTGCGCCTGTGTCTATCCTCTCCCCACTGCCAGGGCAAAGTGGCTCTGGGACAGGGCTCCTCCCACCACCATGGCACCCTTGAAGAAAGCTGCATCACGCAGCCCTGCACCGTCCTGCCCTGACCTCAGCACTGCTACGGGAAGGCGAGTGGGGGAGAGGCCTGCACATCTCTCCTCCTGGACCCTACAGGCCTGTCCTAAGCCTGCGCAAAGGCAGAGAATGGGCCTGGCCTGGCAGTTCTTCCCCTCCAGCAGCAAGGGACAGGACTGGGAGGGTCCCTCAGCTGCTCCTGGATCCCCCAACCCAAGCACCGCTAGATTCAGAGGATGTCTGAGCCAGGTCTAAAGTATTTCTAATGTAACCTCCTCACTTTATAGACAGAGCACCTGAGGCTCAGAGAGGAAATGAGGCCTGCCCACAGTCACACAGCAGGTTCTGGAGCCCTCCCCAGATGCTGCCCTTTCTACCCCTGGAGGACGAGAAGTGCCTGCTGGTAGACTGGGCACATCCCATGGTAGAGGGGGACAGAGAAAGCCTGGCTAGGGACTCAAATGCTGAAGCCCTAGCGGGGGAGGGGCACACTCACCTGAAGGGAAAGGATTGAGCTGCACCACGGAGAGGAAGCGGCGCACGGTCCCATAGAGGGAGTCCAGGGGCCCTGGTGCACGAACTCGAGGAGCCAGCCACCGGGCCCTGGCTGCTGGGCTGAATGCCAGGTGCTCTGCCGGGCCGATGGACTTGCAGTCTGGGGCCCCCGCCGCCAGCTGACTCAGGGCCAGGCCCAGGCCCAGGCCCAGGCCCAGCAGGGGAGCCAGCAGAGCCTGTGCGTGCCTCATGGGGTCGGGAAGGTAAGGCGCTCAGGCTCAGGAGGGAACAGGCAAGCCCAGGGCAGATCGTGCATCCTTCTCCAGCCTCTGTCCCTCTCTCCACAGCTCTCAAAACCTGCCCGACAGGTTTGGGTTCCTGAGCTAGCTGGCCTCCCACCTCCCTGCCTGCCTGGCTTGGAGCAGGGGTGGAGGTTCAGAGTAAGGGGCAGGGCCAGGCTGGGACCGCCCTTGGTGGCTTGGGGTAGAAGCCTGGGCTCCCCACCACCCAGATTTTTGCAGGCGAAGGCTGCCTCCAAGCTGGGTCCAGAAGCCACCTCACCAGCTCGGGATCACTTAGGGTGGCCCCATTTCAAATATTCTGTTCCATGCCCAGACCCAGCAGCCCAGTCTGGGAGCTGTGAAAACAGCTGCCTAGTGAAGCCCTTGCCAAAATGATCATAAGACTAGACACACAGGGCCAGGACACAGGCTTGCTCTCCCTGCTTCACCTGGAAGACACTCTGTCCCCACAATTCATGCCCATTGTCCACTGCCAGGCCAACCTGGGACAGAGGCCCACCTGACAGGCACAGGCCTTTGGGAGGGCAAATCCCAGAGGTGTGCCCTTTGGCCTGGCTATATCCCATCCAGTCAGCAGCTGAAAGAACTGATAGGATATGCCCAGAAATGTGTCTGCACAAGTCTCTGTTTTGTAAACAGCTGTATGCCCAATACCCAGAAAGTCACCTATAACTGAGCAGGTCATGGGGAAATTCATGGAAGGGGTGGAGGATATCAGAAACAATCCCGAAAGCCACCACTGAGGAACTGGCAAAATGAGTCTCTTGCATCACACACTGGGCAGTCACTAAAGAACATGCTGTGGAAATGTCTCTTGTGACTGAAAAATACTCACATGCACTCATAAGTGCAAGTAGCAGATTACAGACCAGTACACGCAGTGAAGGTGTGAAACGGCGATCATTTCTGGGTGGAGTCACTGGCGATTTTTCATTCTCTTTTGCTCACATGTACTTCCTCATTTCTGTGCATTAAACGTGTGTTACTTGTATTTAAAGAAGTAATCGAGGCCAGCGCAGTGGCTGATGCCTGTAATCCCAGCAGTTTGGGAGGCCGAGGGGGGTGGATTACAAGATCAAGAGCTTGAGACCATCCTGGCCAACATGGTGAAACGCCATCTCTACTAAAAATACAAAACTTAGCTGGGCATGGTGGTACACACCTGTAGTCCCAGCTACTCGGGAGGCTGAGGCAGGAGAATCACTTGAACCCAGGAGGCGGAGGTTGCAGTGAGCTGAGACAGCACCACTGCACTCCAGCCTGGCAACAGAGCAAGATTCTGTCTCAAAAAATAAAAAAGGAAGTAATAGAAGTTTGTGAGATTCCATGGCAGCTCCCTGCCCGTGCCCGGGAGCCTTGCAGAGAAGGGCTGGCTCTGTGGCTCCTAGGACCCCCAAGCTCAGTCCGGGACAGTAGTTGAGGACGGTCTGTGGGATGGGTGAGGTTCAGGGATGTCTGGCTGTCCCTGGTGGGGTTATCAGGGAATTAGGGCCCTAGGTGTGAGTCAGGGCTGGGCCTACAGTAGAGCTCCTGCTCTCCCCATTGCTGCCTCTGTGGCTTTCTCAGAGCCAGGGGACAAGAAAACACAGTGGCAGAAGGCATAGTCCAGTTAATAGTGGGGTGCCTCATAAAGGGGTGATTCAGAGATGAGGATCAGGGACAGAGTGAAGAATAGTCTGGGAGTTCCCTGGCACCCCAGGTCTGGTGGGAGCAGGCTGTGGACCCCAGGGAGGGTCTAGGGCCAGTTCCTCCTGTAGGGGTCTGACCCCAGTGTGTGCAGAGAGGCCCCTGGCCACACTGCCTATGACAGTGCTGTGAAGCTCAGTGAAGGCTGAGCCCACCTAGGCCCACCCACAGCTCTTCCTCCCAACTCACCTGAGCCCAGCATCTGTGTTGGGGGCTCCTGGTTCCCCTGAGACTGCATTGAGGAAGGGCTGTTCTCTCCAGCCTCACTGCTTCTCCCTTCTCCTCCCTTCAATTTAGGCTGTCAGGAAGAATGCCTTCTAAATCCCCAGCAGCAGCAGGATGGACTCAGCCCTCACCTGAGTACCTGCTGCTTAGGCGATTTTGTATCTTCTGACTTGGGTGCTCTAGTGGTGGGGAAATTCAGGTCCCAGCTCCCTGGTTAGGACTAGAGGCCCTTGGGGACTTGGGAAATAAGCAGCTTTGGCCTCACGAGCTCCACTCCCACTCTCTCTCTCTTCTCAATTATTGTCATAATTAAGCCAATCATTGGTTACTGCTATTGTTTTTATACGTGTGTATGGTAAAAACACCATCGTTTGAACGTCAGATTTCCCCTAGGAAAAACAAAAACATACCAAGCCTCTTCCTTGGCCCAGGGCAGGAGGGTTGTTGAAGATACTGAATCTGCCTGTTCAACAGATAGAGAAATAGATGCATGGAAGAAAGGACTATTCTGAGTCAGCGGCCAAGCCAGGAGAGGACTCGACAGCTCCCCTTCCCCACTGGGATACCAATAAACAGTTTATCATCAGACCGGCCAGTCAGCCCCTACCTCCTCCCACCTGCAGCCCTACCTGGCAGAGCAGGTGGGGCTCAAAATCCAGCCTGGAGCTGGGCAGAGGAGGCGAGGAAGTCTCTGCTCTAACTGAATTCCATGGAAAGGCCCAGCAAGCAGGCGGGTGGGGGCTGCTCACAAGCATGGGTGCCCCTGGGGCAGCCACTAAGGGCCTGGGGCAGGCAGGCTGCCCAGCTGGAGGGCTTCTGGAAGTGGCAGTGGGGGGCCAAAGGGGGATTGTGGCCTGGTGCCTCCTTTTCCTCACATCTTTTTGGGTACACCTGTACTCTTTGTGCTCCTGCTGACCCCTGGCACCCTCTGACCTCCATGGGGAATTCTTTGGTTGACCAGGAGCAGCTGCTCCTAGTTGCCCTGGAAACACCTCGTGGGGCCATGTGCTCACCCCGACTCATGCATCTCCAGAAAATCCATGTTTCCCAAGCCCCACAGCCCCAAGGTAGGGAAGGGGGGGAAAGGTGCAGACCTGAGCAAGGGGAGGAATTCTGCCCTCCAGAAAGCCCCTGGGGCCGTCTGGCTGCCTCACGCAGCCACGCTGGGAACAGACGGGTGAGATGCTCAGACACTCTCAAGGAAACCGCAGGTGAGAAGACAGGCTCCTCTTCTTTCTTGCCTCTGCTATCCATGCCATACACTGGGAATGAGCTTTAAACCAACTCAAGGGGCCAAAGACCCATTTATCAGACCATCAAGGCTTTGGCAGAACCACTGTCTTTGTCAACATTTTTGATGGCAGGAATGAAAAACCCACTTAGGGCAGTGGAAAGATTTGAAACATGAGGATCTATTATAGAGATACAGGGGCATTTTTGGAGCCCAAGGGGCCTCAGGAGGACTCAGATCCTGGAACAGGAAATCCACCAAGGGCCCCTGTGTCTGTCTCAGACCCTCTCTCTGGGATGGGGCCTCTCCCCGCTGCACATCGGCCTCCTCTGCAGAACGGACTCACTGCATGTAACATGGCAGAGAGGGCTGCCCTGCTGATCTGAGTCTTCCTGTTCTCCCAGCTGGTCTACTATGAGTCCCACCAGCACCACAGGCCACACTCTCCATCCTAGTGGGAGGAAACTGATGGTCCTAACTGGAGGCAGGGTATCCCAGTCTACTGGGGCCCTCAACAGACTTACATGGGGCAAGCATAGCGGCTGGGCCCAAGCTTGCAGTGCGTGGCGGCTGCCCCTGCCTGACTTCTTGTCCCTCGTTCCTGCATGTAGCCATCCATCCAGTCTTTCAGCACCCCTCCTGAGAATGGCTTCAGAAAGGACCATCGTAATTGCAGATGGACCCTGGGACTCCCCTGCTTCAAACCTCCTAACAGCTCCTGCACTGGACTCCTTAGTTTTTCGCTGGGGCCCTCCACCACTGAAGCCCTTCTCAGTTCCCTGGGCCAGTTCCTGCAGTCCTCGGCTAGCCACACCACACTCCCCTCCATCCTGGCCCTGGGCACAATTCTCCCTCTTTGTCTCCAGCCTCCATGTTCACCCAAATTCTGCTCATCCTTTAAGACTTGGTTCTGTGGTCACCTTCTCTAGGACCCCCAGTCTGAGTGAGGGGTCCCTTCAAGGCATCCCTTAATATGAAACCTGCTCCCATATTACATTCATTTGTCTGCCTTCTCTACATAGACAGGATTGAGTTTTACTCACCATCACACCCTCTTCAGCCCTGAACACAGAACCCAGCATATTCTCAGTGTATTCTCCAATCTCTAAACTTTGGAAAAGCACATTTGAATATATTTAATGATAATATTCGTTCCCCATAAGGGCCATCAAAATAAACAAACCAAAAACCTGGCTGTGCGCAGCGGCTCATGCCTGTAATCCCAGCACTTTGGGAGGCCAAGCTGGGCAGATCACTTGAGGCCAGGAGTTCAAGACCAGCCTAGCCAACATAGTGAAACCCCATCTCTACTAAAAATATAAAAATTAGCTGGGTTGGTGCCTGGTGCCTGTAATCCTAGCACTTGGGAGGCCAAGGCGGGCGGATTGCTTGAGCCCAGGAGTTCAAGACCAGCCTGGCCAACATGCTGAAATCT
>NW_016108085.1:281709-288083 GCF_001604975.1 Cebus imitator | reverse complement strand
AAAAAAAAAAAGAAAAGAAAAGAAAAATAGCCAGTCTTATAACCTGGTCTTTAAATAAATAAAAGTATTTTCGAAAAAGAAGGAGAATGAATGGGTACATCTCCAAACTAAAACTCTGTGCCACTGTGGTGAGTGAACCTGGCAGGGAAGGGGCGAGGTGGGTGGTGTGGGAAAAAGAGAAGGCTCCTTGGTGAGCCCTGGGACCTTCTTCATGAGCCTCTCCAAGCAGTAAGGATGAGATTTGGCCCAAATAGAGGCTATCCAAGTGTGGAAGTATGTGACGGTTTCAGCAAAGGGCTGAGAGTCCCCATAATGGCAACTGCAGGTCCGTAAGGCTTTACCACGGCTACCTGGCAGGGACTAGAAGGCCACAGGACATCAGGACCTCAGGAAGCTTTGATAGAAGTGATCAGAGTCAGGAGGGCAGGGGCCCTGCACGCAGGGGTGCCTGTGTTCTGGTTCCCTATGGCAGGGTGAGCTTCTAGAAAAAGCAGGTCATGTTCAAACAGATCCTCCAGAAAGACCTGCTATAGAAAGGCTTCGGGTTAATGAAAAACTTCAGTCCTTGCAGCCCAGGCCCACAGGATAGGCTCTGCCTCCTCTCCATGCTGGGTGAGTCCCCTCAATGAGTCCCCTCTGCTCCCTCTTCATGATCCACGGTCTGATGAGTGCCCTCTGCCCCCTCTCCTTGGCCAGGTGAGTCCCCTATGCCCCCTCTCCATGGCCAGGTGAGTCCCCTATGCCCCCTCTCCATGGCCAGGTGAGTCCCCTGTGTCCTCTCTCTATGGTCAGGTGAGTCCCCTCTGTCACCTCTCCATGGCCTCTGTGTCAAATGGGAGAGCAGCATCTTCCAGCCTGAGCCAGATCTCCTCATTGCCCAGAGCCTTCTTGGCTGCCCTCTCTCTCCAAGGTCAGGAGAGGGCTTGTCTCAATGTTAGGTTCAGGCCACATCTGAAACTGGCATCAGTTGCCCCTCTCCATGTGGCCCTGGAGCCTTGACCCCTGGGGAGGAGAGAGAGACTGAAGTCTGGTGTGCAGAACCTCGAGGCAGTTGAGGCCACTTGTGGTCTGATAACATTACAGAGCCTCCCTACAGCCAGACTTAGAAAGACAGTGGACACACATTGACCAACAGCCGCTGAGCCTAAGCTGACACCATCTCCCATTCAGTCTCTCCCCCCACATTCAGTGGAAGGAGAGGTCACTGGCGTTCCCCCTTTAGAGAGGTCATGTGTCTGTTTCTGCCCCTTTGGAGAGGTCGCTGTCTGTTTCTGCCTCTTCGGGGCTCACAACAGCAAGGTTTATCAAACTCTCCTGAGCCCTGTGTGGCCTCTGGAGAGGGTGGGTGCCCTCCTCCTCAGATGCTCAGATTCTCAGGAGCTCTGCACCAACAGGCTGAGATAGACAGGCTTTCTGTTGCCCCATTTGTCCCAGAGATAGTTCTGGGAGTCCCAGGGTGGAGGAGCAGAGGCTTCTGCTCTGGGGCTGGGAAAGAAGTACGGTAAGGCCTAAAGATGAGCCTCCTCAACCACAGCTGGGAGCCTGGGATGGGGATGCCACGCTGGGGTGAAACATGAGATGAGAACCCTGAAGGAAATTTCTGGCAGCCCATGACCTGCTCTGATCACAGCCTGCCCTGCTCAGCACCTGGAAACCAGTCTCATCAGTAGGACCTACTGCTCAGAACCAGGAAGAAAGTGCGTGGTTCCGATGACAGGAGGGGCCTGGAAGGGAACTGGAGGGACTGGAACAGAGCTCACACCCACTGCTCCAAAGGGAGACAGGACGATGAAACTGCCAGCTGAGGATTCCCAGACTCACAACTGCTTGTGGAAACAGAAAGACCGAAAGGATTAGCTGACCGCAAGTTATAGGGAGTTAACGATGTGGGGAGACACCCAGGACACTTTAAAGGCTAGACAGCCCCGGAGGTCAAAGTTCTGGCAGCCAGGGCCGTGGCCTGGTCCTGCACTGCTCAGCCCTGCTCTGCAGTTTGGACTCCCTCTCAGGACAGCCACAGCAAGATGAGGCAGGACCAGGGGCACCAAGCCAGAAGGGTCACCTGCACCAAGGACAAGAGCCCCCCCAAGGGTCAGGAGGGAGAACGGAAAGGTCAGGGGAAGGTGGCTTTGCTTTCTAACCTTCCAAACTGAGAGGAGCCAAGATATCTGATCCTACCCTGCCTTCTCCCCCCACTTCTTACCTACGTTCTCTGCCTTACAGACCCTGCCACCCACGCCTGGTTTAAGCCGTGGAAGGGTGAGGACAGGCACGGCGCAGCCCTCCAGGGGCCACTCCCAGCAGCATTTCCCTTTCCTATGCAGCTGGTGCACTCTGCAGACAGAAAGTGCAAGCTTTCTGCAGACCACGGGAGAGGACATAGGGCACCTGACACCCAAGAGGCCCCAGCGCTCCCATACCCCCTGCGTAGACCCCCAGAAGTAGATCCACATGGCATCTCCCAGGAAGCAGGAAGGACCTGGACCGCTGATTTCTGAGGGTATTTGAAAAAGAAGGTCTTTCCTCTCTGGGTGGGCTGCAAAGAGGGCTCATCTCTCACCCCCATATCTCTGCCTGGCTGCTCATCACAATCACCTGCAGATCCCTGGCTCATGTCCCAGAGACCCCAAATTCTAATCTCCAGGAGTAGAGTTCAGTGTTTGTGAGTATTGTGAGATTTCCAGAAGGTTCTGGTGGGTCAGGGGGCCTGAGAGTCACTGCCAGGGCTGCCCCAGGCCCCCCTTACAGGACACATCTCTTAATCTCTTATCCTATAGGGCAGGGGCACCCCCACCTCATATGCTCCTGACATTTCTATATGGGCTGGGGAGGGGATCAGGATCCCATTCAGCCTGTGGCTGTCTCTCCCCCTGCCTTCCCCATCCACCGCAGCCTGTATCCTAAGAATGAGTAGCCTTTGCCCCAGGCTCCAGGGACCAATACACACAGGTAAGGAATAGGCATGAAAAAGGAGGGAGGAAGAGGGTGGGTGCCCTCCACTGCTCTCAGACGGGGTGGGGCAGGAAGCAGCTGGGTGGCTAGGAGAAGCCTGGGTGCAGAGGGGCCCTAGAACATATCTCAGGAAGCCTTCAGCTAGTTGGGGGGCGCAGATGGAATTTGGGGAGTAATACCCACTGTGGGCATGTGTAGAGATGCAGACACTCCCTGCCAAGGTCTGGGCAGCCTATGGGGTGCTCTGGGGGAGCACTGGGGGCCAGTAAGACCATTTTGAGCTCTTAAGGATGGGCTACCAAGCTGGCAGGAAAACAGATGAAGTCAGTGACCAAAGCAGTTCTGCCGCAGGGAATGCCTACCACACTTCAGCTGATTGTTCCAAATGCAGAGGACAGCAGAGAAAGAACCTCAAACTTAAGACAGCAGTGGAGCAGTGACATCCAAGTGCAGAAGACAGTGGGGCAAGGCTCCCCAAGTACACAAGAGAGTGCATTAACAGTGCATTAGAAAGACAGGGAGTGTTGGAGCCAGTCCTTCCACAAGCACAGTACTTACTTGGGAAGTGGAAGGATCCCATGAGGTCAGGAGTTTGAGGTTACAGTAAGCTATGGTTGAATGAGCCACAGTGACAGAGTAAAATCCTGTCAAAAAAAAAAAAAAAATGAAGAAGCAACATAGGACTGTGGAACAGCAGCTCCAAATGCAGATGACCTTGGATCAGTGACATCCACATAAAGGCAGAGGACAGGAGCTCCAGTGTCACCAAATGTGGAGAGCTGTGGGCATAGCCTCTGATGCAGGGTGTGTTAAGCTGTTTTTGCATTGCTATAAAGGCATACACCTGAGACTGGGTAATTTATGAAGAAATAGAGGCCGGGTACAGTGGCTCACGCCTATAATCCCAACACTTTAGGAGGCTGAGGCTGGTGGATCACTTGAGGTCAAGAGTTCGAGACCAGACTGGTCAACATGGTGAAACCATGTCTCTACTAAAAATACAAGAATTAGTTGGGCATGGTGGCACATGCCTGTAGTCCCAGCTTCTCGAGAGGCTGAGGCAAGAGAAAAACTTGAACCCAGGAGGTTGAGATTGTAGTGAACCGAGATCACAGAACTGTACTCCAGCCTGAGTGACAGAGTGAGACTTAGTCTCAAAAAAAAAAGAAAGAAAAGAGATTTAATTGGCCCACGGTTCTGCAGGCTGCACACAAAGCAGGGTGCCAGCATTTGCTCAACTTCTGGGGGAGGACTCAGAGAGCTTTCATTTCTGGTGGAAGGTGAAGGAAAAGCAGGCAAGTCACATGGCGAAAGCGGGAGCAAGAGAGAGAATGGGGAGGTGCCACACACCTTTAAACAACAAGATCTCTTGTGAACTCACAGTGAAAACTCACTCATTACCAAGGGGATGGCGCTAAGCCATCCATGAGGAATATGTCCCCATGATCCACAGTCCTCCAACCAGGCCCCACCTCCAACATTGGGGATTACATTTCAATATAAGATTTGGAGGAGACAGATCCAAACCAAATCACAGGGTAAATGGAGCAGTGTACCCAAAGGCAGAAGACAGTCAAATGCCTCCATATGTAGGCTCCTCTCCATGTGGAACGGAGCCATGCCTTCCACATGCAGAGAACAAGGGGCAGGGCCGTGGAGACGCACAGTGGAGTGGGGCAGTTCCACCGAAGGCAGAGGACAGGACAGCTGTGTCTCCCAGATGTACTGGGCAGGTGACAGTGACTCCAGATGAAAATGGGAAGGCAGCAGAGACAGCCTAGTGCAATGGGCCTGGGAGCCCTGCCTCCCAATACAACAGTGTGGATCAGAGCCTTCCATGTACTGAGCAAAGAGGGAGTGCTGCCTCTTTAAATGCATAAGATTGGGAAGCAGTACCAGGCCAGTGCAGATGACAGAGGAGCATTGGCTCCAAAGGGAAGCAGTACTCCTGGAGCAGTGCCTCAGCCTGCAAAGGACAGGGAGGCACAGCTCCGCAGCAGAAGATGGGGTTCATGCCTGCAAATGAAGATGATGGTAGAACAGAGAGCAGCAGCACAGTGTCCCCCAAACACACAAGCAGAGCCGTGCCTTCCACATCCACAGAAGGATGGAACAAAGGCTTTCCACTGCAGAAAACACTGGAATGTTTTTTTTCAAATGCAGAGAACACTGGAGACGTGCCTCCAGCTAAATCGTACAGTGAGCAGTAACATCCAGATGTGAGTACAGCAGAACAGTGCCCTCGAACACAGAGACAGCAGAGCAGTGCCTTCCTGAGATGTTGGACAATGCCTCGGCAACTTCCCAGTGCAGAAGACAGTGGGGCAGCGCTTCCAAATGCAGAACAGTGTGGATCAAAGACCTCCAAATGCAGGCTTTTATAACCAGCCAGATTAGCACTTAAGTGGCATAAAGATGGCAATATTAGACCTAAAGGACCTAAAACATGAATATATCCTGCATTCTTTTTGTGGAGCTTCCTAAAGGATGTGTTCCTCCAAACCAATCTATCAACTTAGGGGATTTACTGTCTCCCTAGTTACAAGGAATATAACTTTTCACAGATGAAACTTGATGCAGGGCAGAATTCTGGCATCAAACAAATCAATAATTCATTATTTCCTTAAGTATTAAATTAATCATAAGAGGAAGAAATTATGTAAATAAATGCAGGCTGTGGTAATTTGTTTAATGAATATAAATTAATTACTGATGCCGGAAAAAAAAGAAAAAGGATGTGTTCCTCAAAAATGGCGGCACAAGTCAAGAATAAGTAAGATATAGGAATGGGAAGACAGTGACTCGATGCCAAAAGAGAGGCAGAGATACCTTAAGATGACAATCAGCTGTTTACAGAACTTGGAGGATACCCAGACCAGATTAGAGTGAAAGAGGAGCGGTGTGTGTGTGGACGGGTGGAGGGGAAAGAGGGATACTTGGCGGTAGTGGTTCTAGAATAAAGGAAAGCTGTAGAAGGTGCCTGATGGAGTATTGGAAATAAAGATATGTGTCTAGTAAATTATGCAAGTTACCAAACAGGGAAATTTTATAACACGGACTAAGAAAAGAGATGCGATCATAGCACACCTGCAAGAGTCAGGCCAACGC
Source organism: Cebus imitator (assembly GCF_001604975.1). Lineage (NCBI taxonomy): Eukaryota > Metazoa > Chordata > Mammalia > Primates > Cebidae > Cebus > Cebus imitator. Next base: position 282,023 of record NW_016108085.1, on the reverse strand, counting down.
TGGAGGTGGAATTCATTGATATTATAGCAATTGTGGCTGAGCATGGTGCTCACACCTGTAATCCCAGAACTTTGGGAGGCCGAGTCAGGTGGATCACCTGAGGTCACGTGTTCAAGACCAGCCTGGCCAACATGAGGAAATTCCGTTTCTACTAAAAATACAAAAATTAGCTGGGCATGGTGGCAGGCACCTGTAATTCCAGCTACTCGGGAGGTTGAGGCACAAGAATCACTTGAACCCAGGAGGCAGAGGTTGCAGTGAGCCCAGATGGTGCCACTGCACTCCAGCCTGGGTGACAGAGCAAGACTTTCTCA
>NW_016108085.1:272033-281689 GCF_001604975.1 Cebus imitator | reverse complement strand
AAAAAAAAAAAAAAAAAAAAAAAAAAACAAGAAAAAAACAAAGAAACAAAAAACAAAAACAAACCTATTAAAGCAATTGTGGTGTGATGAAAAAGAATGAAGGAGCTACATCTGAGTCTCTCATAATAGAAAGTTAATAAGCAATGTCTGTGTTCATAAATCTAGATATAGCAACATGTTTTAGAAATATGGTGGTAATAGCAGAAAAAAGAAGAGAAGGCAGTGTGATTGCAGGCAGCCAGGGCAGGGCAGTGTTTTGCTGATTTTTCAGTATAGTTCTTTTTGTACTGTTTGTTTTTTTACCATATGTATGTGTTATTTTGACAAAAGTTTAATATATTATGTGAAGGTGATCAGGTTTCTGTATTTGCTTTCTATTATTTTTGAAAGAAATCCCCACAAGCTTAGTGGCTTCAAGCCATGCAAATGTATGATCTAATTGTTCTGTAGGTAGGAATCTGGGTGGCTCTCAACTAGTTCCTCTGCTCTGAGTCTCACAAGACTTAAATCAAGGTGCGGGTTGATGGCTTGAGCTCTGTTCTGGGGGCTCTGCGGTAGCATCTAAAATGTTGGAAGTATCCAGGTCCTTGTGGCTGTAGAACTGAGGCCCCCGATTCCTTGCTGGCTGTCAGCCATGGATGCCTCAAATCCTTTTCACCTTTGGAATCTCTCTGACTCCTGAATCAGCCATATTCTCTCATCCCTTTGGCCTCGTCTCTCTGACTGACTGATCTGCTTCCTAATCTGTATTTAACGACTCACACTGGAACCAATTAAATATTTCAGGATTGACCCCCTATCTTAAAGTCAGCTGGTTAATGGCCTTAATTATATCTGTAAAGTCCTGCCACAGCAGTACCTTGAGTGACATTTGATTAAATAGCCAAGGGACGGGAATCCTCCAGGAACATCTTTAGAATTCTGCCTATAATAGATTTCTTGATTATAAAGCTCCTTATTGTCTTTAATTTTTGACTATAACTTGTGAGTCTCCCAGAAGCAGGATTTCTGTGTCAAGTATCTCTTGGATTAGGTTCAGTTGAATACACAGAAAACTCCAAATAACAGTGGGTAAATGGAAACAGAAATATATTTCCTCTCACATAAAATGAGACTGGGGGTTGAAAATTTAGGGGTATCCTGGCAGTACCATGAATGTCAACAATCCCTGCTCCTTCTCTCTTTCTACTCTATCATCCTAAGGCAATTTCTAACCTTGTGGTTGCTTCACAGAACAAAATGGCTGCAGAAGGTCTAGTCATCACATCTACATCCCAGGATTGGAGATGGCTGAGAGGAGCTATATCCCTCTTGGTTGAGGCAACCTCCTTTAAACAGCCTTCTCAGAGGTCATCCCCAGACCTTGAATTCACATCTTATTAGCCAGAACTTGATCATAAGGCCACACATAAGCTACAGGTAGGGTAGGAAACATTAACTTTTAGCCAGGCATTCTGCTGCCTGGAATAAAGCCAGAGCTCTGTGGCTCAGGGACACTGCGTGGATCCAGCCTTCAATGCCATCCTCTGCGTCTTGAGTTTATTTGACTGCAGATGCATTTGTTCTGAGTGTACCAAGCAGAATCTCCCCGTCAGAGCACAGGTCAGAAAGTGTGGTTGTTCTCTCTCACTTCTCCTTCACTTGCATTCTGGTTGCCCAATACATTTAAGTTTTACTCTCCTAGCCCCCAATTAGTAAAAGTATTTTAGAAGCAAATGACATAGTACTGAAGAAAATAAAACACAGACCCATAAGTTGTGTTGTATTAAAACAGAATCCTGCGTTTGTCAAGCCTAAATGACATAATTCATGTCTTCTCTTTTCCCTTTCATTCCTGTTTTACTCTGCTGGTACTCAAATGTGGTAGAGTGTGCACTGACTGGTACCACACCTTCATGTAGCTCTGAAGGAGAAGGGGAGACCCCAGCGCTTGCATGGGGCCCATTCCTACCAGCCATGGTCCTTGAACTCGATGGATGAGCAGACACAAATGAGAAACTCCAGGGAACTCTGCCTGGAGGTCCCCGGGCCCTCTCCTTTCATATCCAACCAAGTGGCTCAGCCCATCTCACAGCATCCCTTCCACCTCCTTGCAAAGCCACTTTATCTATCGAAGACCTCCGCACAGTGGGGGATTCTCTAGTGTCCCCTTGCTCACTTTGCTGCTGGTCACAACATGAAATCTGGGAGCCAATCCCTATCCTTTGTCTCTGACTCTCCACAAAGAATTGTGTAAGGGTCTTTGATGAATGTTTAGGGATAAGTAAGGTAAATGCCACAGAAGAAGGAATGGCAGTCATCACGTTCCTCCCGATGCCCTGCCCGCACAGGTCTCCACAGCAGGGAATCGCTCTGGGCTCTGCCTGCCTGCAGGGCCTCCCTCTTATATGTTGTCGAGAGTCTCCTCCTGTCTCAGATCCTGGGACTGAAAACCCAAACTTGTAGCCTGATGATAACATCATACAGGATTCTGTCTGGGGCTGGAATGTGAGCTCTCTCCATGTGCATAGCCCAGGGGTCGATCTCAGAGGTCACTGTCGGAGGGATGCCTGGAGGACACCGTGCGCTCAGAGAGAAACACCGGGGCTGCAGGCCGGCCTCACCTTCTCATTAAGGATTCATGAGCCACTGAGGATCCCAGTCTCCCACATGCCAAAGTGGGGTTTGGCCTTGCTGACCTCTGAGATCGACCCCTGGCTTCACCCATCGGCTGCTGGTGATCCCAGCTCCCAGCATGCAGGAAGCAGGCGCCCTCCCTCACTAAGCAGCACTCTTGCAAATGAGGCAGGACCTGAGACAGCAAAGGCCTAGGCAGCAGTTTGCCTGGGCCCAGGGAGACAGAAATGGGCCCTTTACTCTTGAAGTCGGTCTTCCTGTCTCCAGAGGGAGAGAGGATGAGAACCCAGGAGACTGGCTTCATTGTCAAGGTTTCCGTGGAGACTGGCAACCTCCCAGGGGGAACTGTGGTGTTTGGTGAGGGAGGCAGTGCCCCCTAATGAATATGGGAGCAAAGGGGAGCAAAGTGGGAACTGCGAGTGTCAGCAGAATGGAGCTCAAGAAGAAGAGCTGAGGGGACAGCTGGCATTCAGGATCCAGGCTAGATCAGGGAGCAGGTGGGTAACACAGAGGCCAGACACACTGTTTCAAAGACAGTACGAAGCAACGAGGTGGCAAAATCACAAAGGGACAGAAGGTCAGCATAAAAGGGCAAGTGTGTGTTAGGTGCCCAGCAGGAACTAGACAAGCTAGTGAGTGCAGACGAAGAAGCAGAAGCAAAGTGCGGCAGGTGAGCACACGTTGCAACAGGCAGCAGGCTGCTGGGAGAAGCACAGAAGCAGAAAGCAGAAACTCAGACATGGGCCAGCAGGAAGGAGGCTTGGCCCCTTCCTGTGACGTGTTGGGAGCCTCACAGCAGCTGGACCTGGGTGTGAACCTTGGAGACAGAAGCTTCCCAGGGCAGCTCCAAGATCCAGGTTTCACCAAATCAAAGCTCTGACAAGAAGCTCCAGGGTCAAATATGACTCCTCCCAGGTGGTGTCAGGCTCCCAGGAGCACTTCTGTGGGAAGAATAGCCCTTGCTTCAGTGGGTTGGGGAACAGCTGGAATCCCCTCTTAGGACTCTCTCTACAGGAAAATCACTGTGATTCATCAGCGCCCACTACTCTACAGAGCAGCCCAGCACCTCTGCACTTAAAAGTTAGCCAAAGGCAGCAGACTGCCTGTCCTGAAACCCAGGGCTCAGGTTTAGCCTGTATTACCACGAAAAACAGCTCACAAGTGAAGCCATCGAGTCATAACACTCCCCTCCCACTTGGTGCCCCGTAATCAAGTTCCGTCCCAAACGCTGCAATAAAAAAAAAAAGAAGAAAACATTGGAAAGAACTTACTTTAACCTTTATATTATTTACTTCTGTGATTGTTAAAATACTTGCCTGATTTATCTACAAGAAAAATAAGATTATTACCAGCTTTGTTTAATGTCTCATGAAATTTTCACAGACAATTCAAACATAATTGTTAAAAGCAAGTAAATGAAGTAAAGTGACATAAAAGTTTATAAATGGACTTTTTAACAAGGGTTATGTTTTATATGTCTGCTTAAAAATAAGTTCCAAAATCTTTTTTTTGAAACTTTAAAGTTCTACTAAGTTAAAAAGATGAATATTCATTGAATATCTAGATCATTTCCAAATAAGGTAAAATACTGAAACATTAATTAGTATGTGTGTTTAAGTTTCTCTAGTTTTTGGCTTCCTGGTTTTTTTAGAGACAAAGGCTATTTCATTCTATTAATAAACATCTTCTTTTAGTCACATTGAAAAATTATATTATGAAAAAGTACACACCTAGAAAATTAAGAGATGGTATATTGGTAAAATTTGCTGGTATACTACAGTATGTTAATATTTAGATGATTCAAATATTGTTTACTTTCTGGTTGCTCTGTAAAAGAAATATTAATGATTAAAAATTATAATCAGTACTGTAATCTCAGCACTCTGGGAGGCCGAGGTGGGCCGACTGCCTGAGCTCAGGAGTTCACGACCAGTCTGGGCAACACAGTCTCTACTAAAATACAAAAAAAAGAAAAAATAAATAGCTGGGCATGGCAGTGTGCACCTGTAGTGCCAGCCACTCGAAAGGCTGAAGCAGGAGAATTGCTTTAACTTGGGAGACGGAGGTTGCAGTGAGCCAAGATTGCACCACTGCACTCCAGCCTGCGTGACAGAGCAAGGCTCCGTCTCAGAAAAAAAAAAAGCACAGTACCCAATAGTTTTTAAACCCCTGCCCCTCTCTCCCCGCTTACTTCTCCCTCTAATAGCCCCCAGCATCTGTTGTTTTCATCTGTATGTCCATGAGTACCCCGTGTTTAACTCCCACTTATAAGTGAGAACATGTGGTATTTGGTTTTCTGTTCCTGTGTTAATTTGCTTTAAGATAATGGCCTCCAGCTGCATCTATGTTGCTGCAAAGGACATCATTTTATTCTTTTTTACAGCTGCATAGTATTTCATGGTATATGTGCCACATTTTCTTTTTCCAATCCACTGTTGATGGGCACCGAGGTTGATTCTGTATCTTTGCTATTGTGAATAGTGCTACAATGAACATATGAGTGTGTGTGTCTTTTTGGTAGAATGATTTATTTTCTTTTGGATATATACTCAGTAATGGGATTGTTGGGTCGAACAGTAGCTCTGTTTTAAGTTCTCCAAGAAATCTCCAAACTGCTTTCCACAGTGGCTGAGCTAATTTACATTCCCACCATTAGTGTATAAGCATTTCCTTTTCTCCACAGCCTCCCCAGCATCTGTTATTTTTTGAGTTTTTAATAGCCATTCTTACTGGTGTGAGATGGTATCTCATTACAGTATTGATTCAAATTTCTCTGATGATTACTGATGTTGGACATTTTTTCATATGTTTATTGGCCACTTGTATGTCTTGGAAAGTATCTGTTCATGTCTTTTGTCCTTTTTAAATGGTATTATTTGTTTTTAATTGTTTAAGTTCCTTATAGATTATGAATATTAGACCTTTGTTGGATGCATAGTTTGTTAATATTTTCTCCCATTCTGTGGGTTGTCTGTTTACTCTGTTGATGGCTTCCTTTGCTATGCATAAGCTCTTTAGTTTAATTAGGTCCCACTTATGCTTTGAGGCCTTACATGTACATCTTTAATCCATCTTGAGTTAATATTTGTATATGGTGAAAGGTAGAGGTCCAGTTTCAATTTTCTGCATATGGCTTGCCAGCTATTCTAGCACCATTTATCGAATAGGGAGTCCTTTCCCCATTGCTTATTTTTGTCAATTTTGCTGAAGCTCAGATAGCTGTAGGCATGTAACTTTATGTCTGGGTTCGTTGCTGTGTTCCACTGGTTGGTCTATGTATCTGTTTTCGTACCAGTACCATCTGTTTTGGTTACTGCAGCCTTGTAGGTTGAACTTGGGTAGTGTGATGCTTCCAGCTTTGTTCTTTTTGCTTGGGATTGTCTTGGCTATTTGGGCTCTGTTTTGGCTCCATACAAATTTTTGTTTTTGTTTTTGTTTTTTTGAGACAGAATTTCGCTCTTGTCACCCAGGCTGGAGTGCAGTGGCAGAAATCTCTGCTTACTTCAACCTCCGCCTCCCAAGTTTAAGCGATTCTCCTGTCCCAGCCCTCTCAAGTAGCTGGGATTACAGGCACCTGCCAACATGTCCAGCTAATTTTTGTATATTTAGTAGACACGGGGTTTCACCAAGTTGGCCAGGCTGGTCTTGAACTCCTGACCTCAGGTGATCCACCTGCCTCAGCCTCCTAAAGTGCTGGGATTACAAGCACGAGCCACCGTGCCTGGCCATATGAATTTTAAAATAGTTTTTTTCTAATTCTGTGAAGAATGTCAATAGTAGTTTAATGGGAATGCCATTGAATCTATAAATTGCTTTGGGCAGTATGGCCATTTTTATATTTATTCTTCCTATCCATGAGCATGGAATGTTTTTACATTTGTCTGTGTCCTCTCTGATTTCTTTGAAAGTCTGTAGTTCCTCTTCAAGAGACCTTTCACTTCCGCTGTTAGCGGTATTCCTAGGTATTTTATTCTTTTGTAGCCATTGTGAATAAAAGTTCATTCATGAGCTGGCTCTCTTGCTAGTCTGTTGTTGGTGTATAGGAATGCTAGATATTTTTGCATATTGATTTTGTATCCTGAAACTTTGCTGAAGTCATTTATCAGCTTAAAAAGCTTTTGGGCCAAGATGATGGGGTTTTCTAGATATAGGCTCATATCATCTACAAAGATAATTTAACTTCCTGTCTTCCTATTTGAATACCCTTTATTTCTTTCTCTTGCCTGATTTCCCTGGCCAGAACTTCCAACACTATGTTGAATATAAGTGGTGAGAGAGGGCGTCCTTGTTTTGTGCTGGTTTTTAAGGGGAGTGCTTCCAGCTTTTGCTCATTCTGTGTGATATATTTATATTTATTTATTATTTATATTTATTTATTCCCCTCTGATCTTGGCTGTGAGTTTGTCATATATGGCTCTTATTATTTTGAGTTATGTTCCTTCAATGCCTAGTTTATCTAGAATTTTTAACATGAAGGGATGCTGAATTTTATCAAAGGCTTTTCTACATATTGAGATAATCACGTGGTTTTTTTTCTTTAGTTTTGTTTATGTGATTAATCACATTTATTTATTTGCATATGTTGAACCAAGCTTGCATCCTGGGGATGATGCCAACTTGATTGTGGTGGATAAGCTTTTTGATGTGCTGTTGGATTTAGTTTGCCAGTATTTTATTGAGGATTTTTGCATCAATGTTCATCAAAAAAATTGGCCTGAAGTTTTCTTTTTTTGTTGTATGTCTGCCAGTTTTTGATATCAGGATGATGTTGGCCTCATAGAATGAGTTAGGGAGGAGTCCCTCCTTTTCCATTTTTTAAAATAGTTTCAGTAGAAATAGTACCAGCTCATCTTTGCACTTCTGGTAGTATTCAGCTGTGAATCTGTCTGGTCCTGGCCTTTCTTTCACTGATAGGCTACTTACTACTGCCTCAATTTCAGAACTTGTTATTGGTCTATTCAGGGATTTAATTTCTTCCTGGCTCATTCTTGGGAGGGTGTGTGTGTCCAGTAATTTCTTCAAGTCTTCTAGATTGTCTAGTTTATGTGCATAGAACTGTTTATAGTATTCTTGATGGTTGTTTGTATTTCTTTGAGGTCAGTGGTGATATCCCCCTTATCATTTCTGATTGTGTTTACTTGATTCTTCTCTCTTTTTTTCTTTATTAGTCTAGCTAGTAGCCTATTTTATTTTTTTCAAAAAAAAAAAAAAAAGCTCCTGGATTCATTGATTTTTTTGAAGGGTTTTTCATGTCTCTATCTCCTTCCGTTCCCCTCTGATCTTGGTTATTTCTTGTATTCTGCTAGCTTTGGGGTTTGTTTCTCTTGGTTCTCTAGTTCTTTTAGTTGTGATATTAGGATGTTGATTTTTAGATCTCTCCAGCTTTTTCATGTGGACATTTGGTGCTATAAATTTAGTGGTTAGCATGGCTTTAGCTGTGTCCCAGCAGTTCTGGTATGTTGTCTCTTTGTTCTCATTAGTTTCAAAGAACTTCTTGATTTCTGCCTTCATTTCATTATTTACCCAAGAGTCATTCAGGAGCAGGTTGTTCAATTTTCATGTAGTTGTGTAGTTTTAAGTGAATTTTTAAAATCTTGAGTTCTAATTCAATTGTGCTGTAGTCTGAGAGACTGTTTGTTTGACTTCCAAATATGTGATCAATTTTAGAGTAAGTACCGTGTGGTAATGAGAACAATGTATATTCTGTTGTTTTGGGGTAGAGAGTTCTGTAGATAGCTATCAGATCTACTTGATCTAGAGCTGAGTTCAGGTCTTGAATATCTTTTTAAATTTTTGGTCTCAAAGATCTGTCTAATATTGTCGATGGGGTGTTCAAGTCTCACACTATTATTGTGTGGGAGTCTGAGTCTCTTTGTAGAGACTAAGAACTTGCTCTATGAATCCGGGTGTTGTTGTATTAGGTGAATATATATTTAGAATAGTTAACTCTTCTTGTTGAATTGAACACTTTACCATTATGTAATGTTTATCTTTGTTGGTTTAAAATCTGTTTTGTAAGCAGCTACAATTGCAACCCCTGCTTTTTTCTGTTTTCCATTTGTTTGGTAAATTTTCTTTCATCCCTTTATTTTGAGCCCATGTGTGTCTTTGCATGTGAGATGGGTCTCCTGAAGACAGCATGCTGATGGATCTTGGCTCTTTATTCAGCTTGCTCTTCTGTGTCTTTTAATTGGGGGCATTTAGCCCATTTACATTTAAGGTTAGTATTGTTATTTGTGAATTTGATCATGTCATCATGATGCTAGCTGGTTATTTTGCAGACTTGTTTATGTGGTTGCTTCATAGTGTCACTGGTCTGTGTACTTCAGAGTGTTTTCATAGTGGCTGGTAACAGTTTTTCCTTTTCATATTTACTGCTGCTGTTAGCAGGCTGGAATTCCAAACCAGTGGGTCTTATCTTAAGAGGTGCCGTGGAAGCTGGGCCTCCAGAATGACACTGCTTGGCTCCCTGGATTCAGCCCCCTTTCTAGGGGTACATATGAGCAGACCTCCCACCTTGCTGGAAATCCCAGGGCTGGAGTATGTAAAGCTCCTGGGTCTCTGTGTGCCTGAGTGGCTACTCTGCTGAAACTCCACATAGCTTTTTGTATTGGATCCTAGGACCTGGCAATGTGGGCTCATGAGGGGATCTCCTGATCCATGAGTTGCAAAGATCCATGGGAGAAGCATGGTTTCCTGAATGTGGTCACACAATTACTCACCACTTCCCTTGGCTGGGGGTGGGGGTTCCTTTGGCTCTGTGCCATTCCTGGGTGGGCTGTTGCCCCACCTTGCTTTTCTCCGTTCTCCATGAGTCAAGTCATTTGCCTAGTCAGTCCCAATGTGATAACCTGGATATTTCTGTTGAAGGTGCTGTATTAACTTGCCTCTTTCATTCCTCTCCATGAGTGCTGCAAACTGCAACTGCCTCTAACTGGCCATCTTTGCTCCTCCCCAAAACCAAATTCTAAATAAAGTGTTTAGGTTTTTTTTTTTCTTTTCCTTTTTTTTTTTTTTTTTTTAGACGGACTTTTGCTCTT
>NW_016108085.1:251048-272016 GCF_001604975.1 Cebus imitator | reverse complement strand
CGGACTTTTGCTCTTGTTACCCAGGCTGGAGTGCAATGGCTCGATCTCGGCTCACTGCAACCTCTGCCTCCCAGGCTCAAGTAATTCTCCCACCTCAGCCTCCTGAGTAGCTGGGACTACAGGCACGCGCCACCAGGCCCAGCTAATTTTTTGTATTTTTAGTAAAGATGGGGTTTCACCATGTTGACCAGGATGGTCTCGATCTTTTGACCTCGTGATCCACCCGCCTTGGCCTCCCAAAGTGCTGGGATTATACCCATGAGCCACTGGGCCTGGCCTTTTTTTTTTTTTTTTTAACCTTGAACTAACTTTGGAATTTCCCAGAGAACGCCTGGAAGATCTTAAAGGATTTTTTCTCATCTTATAAAAGTAGATATACTAGACTAATTAGGCTTATTTGATATGTTAAATATTGCAATAAAGCAAGTGACCCCAATTTTTTCTTTCCCAGTGCATATAAAAGTTACGTTTAAACTATCCTGTAGGCTTCGCACAGTGGATCACGCCTATAATCCCAGCACTTTGGGAGGCCAAGGTGGGCAGATCACCTGAGGTCAGGAATTCGAATCAAACCTGGTGAAACCCCATCCCTTCTAAAATACACAAAACGTTGCTGAGCGTGGTGGCAGGCATCTGTAATCCCAGCTACTCAGGTGACTGAGGCAGGAGAATTGCTTGAACCTAGAAGGTGGAGGTTTCAGTGAGCCAAGATTGCGCCACCACACTCCAGCCTGGGCGACAGAGCTAGACTCTGTCTTCAAAAAATAATAATGATAATAATAGAAACCTGTCCTGTAGTCTATTTAAAGTATGCAAGAGTATTATGTGTATTTAAAAAGTACCTATGGTAATTAAAAAATACTGCTAAAAATGCTAACTATCATCTGAGCCTTCAGCACATCATAGTCTTTTTGCTGGTGGAGGGTCTTGTCTTGATGATGATGGCTGCTGACTAATCAGGGTGGTAGTTGCTGAAGGTTGTGGCAGCTGTGACAATTTTTTAACGCAAGACAACAGTGAAGTTTGCCGTTATCAATTGGCTCTTTCTTCCACAAAATGTCTCTCTGTAGCATGCTGTTTGATAGTGTTTTACTCTTGGTAGAACTTCATTCAAAATTGGAGTCACTCCTCTTAAACCCTGCGGCAGCAACTAAGTTTATGTAACATTCTAAATCCTTTGTTGTCATTTCAGTAGTGTTCACAGCATCTTCACCAGGAGTAGTAGATTCCATCTCAAGAAAGTCCTTCTTTTGCTCATCCACAAGCAGCAACTCTTTATCTGTTCAGCCTTTACCATGAGATTGGCAACAATTCAGTTACACCTTCAGGCTCCCCTTTTTCTTTTTTGAGATGGAGTTTCACTCTTGTCACCCAAGCTGGAGTGCAGTGGCACAATCCCGGCTCACTGCAACCTCCGTCTCCCAGGTTCAAGTGGTTCTTCTGCCTCAGCCTCCCAAGTAGCTGGGATTACAGGCATGCACCACTACACCCAGCTAAGTTTTGTATTTTTAGTCGAGATGGGGTTTCACCATGTTGGCCAGGCTGGTCTTGAACTCCTGAGCTCAGGTGATCCACCCAACTCGGCCTCCCAAAGTGTTGTGATTACAGGCGCAAGCCACTGCACCTGGCCCAGCCTCCGCTTCTAATTCTAGTTCTCTTTCTCTCTCTGCCAAGCCTTCGCTGAAGGCTTGTACCCTGCAAAGTCATCTATGACAGCTGAAATCGACTTCTTCCAAACTCTTAGTAATGTGGATATTTGACCTCCTCTCATGAATCACGAATGTTCTTGATGGCATCTAGAATGGTGACTCCTTTCTAGAGGCTTTCAATTTACTTTATCCAGATCCACTGGAGGAATCACTGTGGCAGCTACAGCCTTATGAAATGTGTTTCTTAAATAGTAGTAAGACTTGAAAGTTGAAATCACTCCTGGATCCATGGGCTTCAGAGTGGATGCCGTATTTGCAGACATGAAAATATTAATCTCCTTGTGCATCTCTATCAGAGCTCTTAGGCGTTTAAGTGCACTGTCAATGAGCAGTAACATTTTGAAAGGAATCTTTTTTCTGAGCAGTAGGTCTCAGCCCTGGTCTTAAAATACTTAGTAAACCATGCTATAAACAGATGTGCTGTCATTCAGGCTTTGTTGCTCCATTTACAGTGCACAGGCAGAGTAGATTTAACACAATGCTTAAGGACCCTAGGATTTTAAAAATGATAAATGAACACTGGCTTCAATTTAAAGTCACCAGCTGCATTAGCTCTAACAAGAGAGTTGGCCTGTCCCTTGAAGTTTTGAAGCCACACATTGACTTATCTCTAGCTATGAAAGTCCCAGATGGCATCTTCTTCCAAAAAAAAAGCTGTTTTGGGCCAGGCACGGTGGCTCACACCTGTAATCCCAGCACTTTGAGAGGCCAAGGGGGGCAGATCACAAGGTCAAGAGATCAAGACCGTCCTGGCCAATATGGTGAAACCCCATTTTTAGTAAAAATACAAAAATTAGCCAGGAGTGGTGGCACACACCTATAGTCCCAGCTACTCAGGAGGCTGAGACAGGAGAATTGCTTGAACCTGGGAGGCGGAGGTTACAGTGAGCTGAGATCACACCACTTTGCTCCAGCCTGGGGACAGAGCGAGACTCTGTCTCAAAAAAACCAAAAAAAAAACAAAAAAAAAACAAAAAACAGAAAAAGAAAAAGCTGTTTTGTCTACATTGAAAATCTGTTGTGGAGTGTGGCCACCTTCATCAATGATCTTAGATATCCTGGATAACTTGTGTTTTCTCTGTCAGCACTGGCTGCTTTCACCTTGCATTTAATTTATGTGATGGGGCTGGTTTCTTTCCTTAAACCTCATGAACCAACCTCTGGTAGTTTCAAACTTTTCTTCTACAGCTTCCTTACCACTCTAAGCCTTCGTAGAAGGCTTGCTCTGGATTAGGCTTTGGCTTAAGGGAATATTGTGGCTGGTTTCATCTTCTATCCAGATCACTCAAACTTTCTCCTTGTCAGCAATAAGGCTGCGCTGCTTTGTTATCATTTATATGTTCACTAGAGTAGCACGTTCAATTTTCTTCAAAAACTTTTCCTTTGCATTCACAACTTCGCTAACTATTTGTGCAACAAGACTAGCTTTCAGCTTGTCTCAGCTTTGGACATGCCTTCCTTACTAAGCTTAATCAGTTCTAGCTTTTGATTTAAAGTGAGAAACATGTGACCCTTCCTTTCACTTGAACACTTACAGGCTATGATAGGATTATTAATTGGCCTAATTTCAATATTGTTGTGTCTCAGGGAAATAGGGAGGCCCGAGAAAGGTGGGTAGGGGAGCATCTGGTCAAAGAAACAGTCAGAACACACATTTGTCAATTAAGTTCGCCATATCAATGGTAGGTAGTTCATGGTGCCCCCAAACAGCTGCAATGGTAGCATTAAAAATCACTGATCACACATCACCATAACAGATACAACAACTGTGACAAAGTTTAAAATATTGTGAGAATTACCAAGGTGTGACACAGAGACATGAAGTGAGCACACGCTGTTGGATAAATCATGCCCATGCAGGATGGCCACAAACCTTCCATTTGTAAGAAACACAATATCTGCAAAATGTAATAAAGAATAAAAGTGCAAGAAAAATGATGTATGCCTGTATGTGAAATCCCTAGGAATTTATCAATGCCCTTAGTGTCCATATAATCAGTCATAATTCTAGGTATCTTAAGGTGTTGCATTGCACAGAAATAATAAAATTTTCTTGTCAACTCTATTACAGTAAACTCTCACCATATCCTCAATCATGGCTATTTTAGAGGGTTGTTGTTTTTGTTAGTTTGTTTTGTCTATCACAGGTGGTGGCTGTACTCTGATGCTTTCCCGAAAGCTCTTACAATCAGCTACAGACAAAAGTGTTTCATCTTCAAATAGATTCATGGAAAGACTTTGACAAGCACTGTGCAATCATACAGGCCACTCACAATGTTCAGATCATACCATTGAACATGGTAAGAATTTCCACAGCTCTAATGAAGGGAAAAAATGGATGGATTCAGAAAACTGCTAATCTAGCATAGAGCAGAACGAGAATGAATTACATGGAACTAAATGAACCAAAGAAGATGACCGTAGTTTGTATAACTGTTTAAAACACTGGTGATTCTTTAATGTTTTGTTTACCATATTTAAGGAAACCCTTTTTTTCTTAAGCTATCTATAGCTTGCAGCAGTCTGGTAAATTATACCTTTGTAAATAAAGTTGAGACGTTTTTCCTTTTCTGCCTACCTGATTCCTCCAGAATTCTGGAAACTTTGAGTATTCTTATTTTCATGGCAATATAGCTGTTTTCACAGGTTCAACAAGAATCTACTTTTTCTATAAAAAGACACAATTTGAAAACATTAATTATATTGCCAAGGCTTTGACTGGAATGTCCTATTTTCAGATACGACCAGACAGGCTTAAGGAACTAGAGCTGACTTCATGGAATCAGAAAGCCCCCTGACAAGACCAGCCTGGCTCCTTGCCCACAGAGTCCCCTCCCTTCCAGATGAATAAAGAAGGCTACTTCCTGGAAGACCCAAGCAGCTCAGGTGATCTCTGATGAAAATTGAGGTGATTGTAGGGAGACAGTTCTGTTTCAATTAAAGCTGTAACCTCTGAGGAGGCGTTGAACAGTACCGTATTCACCAACATTGAGCGTCTTCCTCTTTTGAACTAGCTCCTGCTGTTTTATACATTTTGTCAATAACTAACATTTCCAATTTTTCTCCCACCCTTCTGATTTAGAATCATTAAAAAGTAAACCTTCCCTTTTCCTGAAACCCTAACAAACTAAACTTGACCACTTGATGTAAACTTCAAAGAAATCGCCACAATAAATCCTGTATGGACAAACTTCATGCCTGCTGTTGACTGAGCCACTGAGAAAGTTTACTGGAAGGTCCAGTGCCGTAACTGAAGACATTCCAACTGCAAACCAGGAGGTACATCAAACTACAACTGCCATCTTCATTCCATCATCTGAGGATGCTCTGAGCTCAACTCTAGAAACCTTGACTGGCTGCCTTCTGAACTCAGAAACTAGGCTTCCAATTACTAATCTTTGTGAAACTCTGGAAAAAACAACACCCAGTTTGCTTTACCCTGTTCTCTCCCTCAACAACAACCAACACAGAAGACTTCTATGACCAAATGCATGTGGATTTCTCCCCACTTGCCAAGCAAGCAATGAATTGTGCAGCAAATACCAGCTGAGTGACCTATAATTCAATTCAATTCAATTCAATTCTGATGCTGTCTACTCAGAGATAGTCTAAGAAACCGCAAGGTGAGAACTCACCCCAAAATGCCCTCCTCTCCTTCTAACCAGCCACAAGTCCAGGCCTCTGGAACTTCTGACTAACCAGCTTCATGTATTTCCCTGAGTCCTGTGAGCTGCGCCAGCAAATTAAGATAATAAAACCCAAAGAGGGTTCGTTTTTAAGTTTTATTATCATAATTTGCTGGAGCAGCTTGCAGAACTCGTAGACACACTTCTGTTTACCAGTTTATTACAAAGCACATTTTAAAAGGCACAAGTAAACAGCCAGATGATGAGACACACAGGGTGAGGTCTGGAAGGGCCCTGTGCAGTTGGAGTAGTCCACCCTCTGGGCACAGGAATGAGTTTTTGTTCACCTTCTTGTGAGCCTCCTTGGGTCAGCTACCGGGAACATCTCCTACCCTGTCCTCTTGGGCCTTTTATAAAACCTTCGTTGGATAGGCATGACTGAAGCCCAGACAACTATGCAGAAATGTAATTGGACAAAAAGAGCATGATCAAATGCTAGTAGACCAAGTGGGAAACCCTGCAATGCCCGTCCATCCAGATTCCCCTTGCCATCTCTGTGCAGTACTCCTTCCTCCAGGGTGAGTGAGGCAGGACCCTCTCTGAAATGAAAGTCTTAGATCCACAATCAGATTAGAGTCCTGCCTTGGGGAGGTGAAAGAGGGATAGGAAAATGTCAGAGAGAGAAATTCTTTTTCCTGGGGCCTTATTCTAATCATAATATCCATTCTGTTTTTTCTTTTGTTTCCAGAGAAATGCTCCTCATTGAGCACCTGACTGCTGGCACCATATGGAAACCTCATTTAAATGGACACCTACTGCCACCTGCATCACTGCTTCCTGGAATAAGACACACATATTTCACGGAACTGATCTATTCTCAAAACTAAGAAACTGGGCCAGGCATAGTGGCTCATGTCTGTAATCCCAGCATTTTGGGAGGCCGAGGCAGGCGTATCACTTGAGGCTAGGAGTTCGAGACTAGCCTGATCAACATGGTGAAACCCCATTTCTATAAAAAATTTAAAAATTAGCCAGGCATGGTGGTGTGTGGCTGTAATCCCAGCTACTTGGGAGGCTGAGGCAGGAGAATCGCTTGAATGTGGAAGACAGAGGTTGCAGTGAGCCAAGATTGTGTCACTGCACTCCATCCTGGGCGACAGACAGAGCGAGACTTCTTCCAAAAAAAAAAAAAAAAAACTAAGAAACTGGTCCACTGAGATAGGAGACAGTCTACCAACTGAGCTTCTGGACAACGAAACGTCATGGGGGATGTTTCAAAGGAGGGCCAGGTGCAGTGACTCACGCCTATAATCCCAGCACTTGGGGAGGTCAAGGCAGGGAGATTGCTTGAGGCCAGGAATTTGAGAGCAGTTTGGGCAACATAGCGAGATGTTTAAATTTTTTTCAAAAAATAGCTAGGTCTAGTGGCATGTGCTTGTAGTCCCAGCTACCCAGGAGGCTGTGGTGGGAGGATCACTTGAGCCCCAGAGTTCTAAGCTGCAATGAGCTATAATTGCACCACTGCACTCCAGCCTGGGCAACAGAGCAAGACCTGTCTCAAAAATAAAAGTGTTTAAAAAGAGGAAAATGAAGTGTAACATAAGGATTACCTCAAGCTAAAGGCATCTTGAGAAACAGCAGATGCAGGAAAGTCACTCCCTTCTTATTCCTGAAAACAAAAAATAAAAACTCCCATGTGAAACATGCCCTCCCTGTACCAGGAAAAAGAAATGCTCTTTGAAGGGGAGTCATAGCCAAGAGAATTCCTACAAATAGACCTCACTAAAATAAGCCTTACCTTTCTTTAGCCTCGCCACATGATTTAGTTACTTTTCCACAATCGCCTCTCTTTGTTCAGCCTAATGAGTTTCCATTCAAACCCTCTTACTTTGGGGGTCCCAGAGATTTCCTTGGCCTCTTCCCCAGGACACTTCCATGAGATGTTCCTTCTTCTGCTCTGACAAGCGGGGTTCCATGCCATCTCCCCACTGCAGGTCCTGCTCTGCCTTCCCCATCGTGAGGCCTCTGGTAGTTTCCCTTGCAACCACTTTCCATACTTCTCACGATGGGAAACTGGGTGACTGGTCCATGTACCAGCTGCTCGTCCTGTCCCAGCTCAGACTAAAGGCTGCAGCATCACAAAGCAGCAACAGGTTCCAGCTGGGAGCAGCTTGCCCTGAGCTGAGCAAGTGTGTGTATTGAAAAAAAACAGACCGGGTGTGGTGGCTCATGCCTGTGATCTCAGCATTTGTCAGGCCAAGGTGGGCAGATCACTTGAGCTCAGGAGTTCAAGACCAGCCTACAGCCTGGCCAACATGGCAAAACTCCCCTTAACTCCCCATTAAAAATACAAACATTAGGCAGATGTGGTGGTGCCCACCTATAGTGCCAGCTAGTCAGGAACCTGAGGCGTGAGAATTGGTTGAGCCCAGGAGGTGGAGATGCCAGTGAGCTGAGATCATGACACCATACCCCAGCCTGGGCAACAAAGTGAGACTCTATCTCAAAAAAAAAAAAAAAAAAAAGAAAGAAAGAAAAGAGAAAAAAAAGAAAGGGAAAAAAGTAAAATGTAAGAAGTCTGGTGTGTATGCATAAAACTAAAACTAAAATGAAAAGACTAAAATTTGGAGTCCTTATAAGAAATTCTGGACAAAGGTGTGCTTCCAGAAAATAAAACCAGAGGCTCAGGATGTGACCTGAGTCATCCCTCAGGAAAGTGTCTTTCAAAAACAATTAGGCAGGAAACAGGACATCCCACATAATGAGGCAAACTAATTAGAGAGCTAAACGTAACTTCAGGTACATTTTACCAAGAATTCAACAGGCCATTCAGCTCACTGTACCGAGTACTGTACCAGTTATGTATCCACTACCACACAACAAGCAAGAGGGAATGGAGGAACATTTCTGCAACTCTATTCCCTTAAATACATATATACATATACATATGTATGTATATACACATACAGACATGTATATCTAGGTATATTTAGGGCATCCTATATTAGCATTAAAAAGACCAGGGTACAAAGAAGTGCTAAGTAACGATGATAAAATAGAATCCTTGGCCAGGCACGGTGGCTCAAGCCCGTAATCCCAGCACTTTGGGAGGCCGAGGCGGGTGGATCATAAGGTCAAGAGATCGAGACCATCCTGGTCAACATGGTGAAACCCCGTCTCTACTAAAAATACAAAAAACATTAGCTGGGCATGGTGGTGCATGCCTGTAATCCCAGCTACCCAGGAGGCTGAGGCAGGAGAATTGTCCGAACCCAGGAGGCAGAGGTTGCGGTGAGCTGAGATCGCGCCACTGCACTCCAGCCTGGGTAACAAGAGCGAAACTCCGTCTCAAAAAAAAAAAAAAAAAAAAAATAGAATCCTTTTCTTGTCATTGTTGTTGCTGTCCCGGCCTCCAAAGAGACTGACCTCCTTACAGTGTGCTTTGAAGCAGGTATGCTGGAAGTGCCGGCTCCAATGTCAGCAAGTACACAATATGTAATAAAAGAGACAAACACTGAGCTGGGGAATCCACCCAAGATTTTAAAGAGATGAAGAGCAAAATACTGTAATGGAAATGTTTGCCAAATTCCCTCTCCTATCTGCTTAGCTGCTAGGCTAGGAGTGTCCCAGGTGCCCTGCCTGGGTTGTAGACTGGACTGCCTGGTCTAGCCAGCTGCCTTCTCACAAGCACTGGGATGTCACAATGCCCTTTGGTATCTGTTTCTTCTCCTGAAAAAATGGGTATTCATAGTCCCTACCTCCTAGAGTAGAAATGACATCACCTATGTTCAACAATTAAAACAGTGCTGGTGCATGGCAAATGCTCAATACATGTGAATAATCATCAGTGAAACCCAGGGCCCCCCAGTAAAACCGAAAGTCGTAGAGGTACATCTCTGTGGAGGGAAATCATCTCCATGTTTCCAAACCCCTCCACAGGGAATCATGCTGCACACACGTCTTCCATTTCGGGATAAGTTTACATGTTGGATTTGGGAGCTCCTCTTCCACCCAGTTTTCCATGGGGCCCCAGGCACAGTCTCTCGAATACCTGCAATGGTGGAACACATGTGCCCTAGATATAATTTTTGGAAACAGATTTAAAAAATGTCCAGCTAAGACTGATGAATGATTATGAGTCATTCAGTCTGCTCAAAGGCGACTGATGATGACACAGAGGCACCCACGCTCCGGTGCTCCAGAGAGCAACAGGATCTCCTGGGAGCTGACCTTTCTCAGGCCCCTAACTAATATGGCACTGCCACCTGGTGAGGGTGAAGGGAACTACAGGAAAGTTCTTGAAGCAAATAAACCCGTAAAAAAGGTTAAAACCAAAGCTGAGTCCCTGGACAACAGCCCTGAAACCCAGTAACACTGCAGAGAACTCCTATTTCCCCTTTTGCCAAAGGGTCCCCTGGAGTTAAATTAACTTGATCAACTCAGCCAACTTCAAGCTTTTGCTAGGCAGTTAATATTTCTGTCCTTCGTTTTTAATTTGCTTAACACTTGGAGACACAATTTAAACACACATTCTTGCATATTTATACACATTTTAGGAACATTTTATATACATTGCATATGTAAATCTTAACTGTACAATTTTGACCAACAGATACACAGTTGTATGCACCCCCCAATCAAGATAAGGAACATTGTCATCGCCCTAGAAAGTTTGTTTTACCCCTTCCCAAGTAGCCCCCTCTAAGTAGCAGTGACTCTTCCTTCTACTTTCTGTCACTATAGATGTAGAGTTTCATATAAATGAAATAATGTAATACATACTGTAGTGTTTTGACTTCTTTCACTCAACATGTTTTGCAATGAGCTCATTTGTTTTATTGTTGAGTAGTCCATTGTGTGAATACACTGTAATTTGTTTTGCTATTAGACTGCTAATGGACATTTGGGCTGTTTCCAGTTGTGAAGAGCATTGCTAGGAACATGCCTGAAGAAGCCTTTTCGTGAACATATGTGTTCATTTCTCTTGGGCAAACATCCAGGAGTTAGATTGCTGGGTCAATGGGTGTCTTTATAAGAAACTACCAAACTATTTTCCAAAGTGGCAGTAGCATTTTCATCTTCCCACCAGTAGTGTGTGACTTTCCTCACATTTTTTTAAGTTGGAAGGAGTCCAATTCTACATGAGCAGCAAAATAAGGCTAAGAAGCACTCACAGACGCTATCATGTCAGCACTGGATGAAGTGGGTATTCCCTACAACTCCCCACACTTTAAAATGGAAATGCTGGATTAAAACATCATAAATCAGCTCATGAAAACATAACAGCAACCCCCAAAGGTTTAAAAACAAGTAGTCATTCCTCACTAAAAGGAACCAAGAATCCTTGGCTGATTCCAGATTTGGTGCAAGGAAAGAACAAAGTGAGCCTGAAACCTCCATCGCATTGCATCGGAAGCAGGGAGGCGCCCAGAGACGGCGACAGAGGAGCCAGCACGAAGGTCTGCCACTTCCTGTCTCATCAGTGCCAAGTGCTGGGAGACAATGTTCCCGATGCAGACAGCTACCAGAGGACCTGCATTAAGAATACAGATAAAGAACTTCCGCAAAGGAACTTAAAACACCAAATTTTTTAAATGGATAAAAGAGTCACTTTTAAAGAGAATATAACCAAATATCCAATAAACACTTGAAAAAATGACCAACATTAGTAATACTCAGAAAAATGAAAATTTTATTTATTTTTATTTCAAATTTTGGAAGGAAGAGGTGGTGTTTGGTTATAGGGATAAGTATTTTAGTGGTGACTTCTGAGGTTCTGGTGCACCCATCACCCAAGCAGTGTACACTCTACTCAGTGTGTAGTCTTTTATCCATCACCTCCTTCCCACTCTTTCCCCCTGAGTCCTCTAAGTCCATTGTATCATTCTTACACTTTTGCATACTTATTGCTTAGCTCCCGCTTATAAGTGAGAACATACAATGTTTGGTTTTCTGTTCCTGAGTTACTTCATTTAGAATAATGGTCCCCACCTCCATTCAGGTTGCAGCGAATGCCATTATTTCGCTCCTTTTATTCCATGGTCTGTGTGTGTGTGTGTGTGTGTGTGTGTGTGTGTGTGTGTGTGTGTGTAAAACCCAGGAATTCTACTCCTAGGTATAGGTACCCAAGAAAAATGCATATGTTTACTAGGAATGTTCATAGCACTTATATTCGTAAGAGCCCCCAAACTGGAAACAATTCAATTATCCATCAACAGTAGAAAGAATGAACAAACTGTAGTATATTCATACAGCGTAATACCACATCATCAGTGAAAAAGAACAACTGATACATACAGTATGGTTGAATCATACAAAATGTAGGGTAAGGAAGCCAGATACAAAGGGGTATATACTATAGGATCTTATTTAAATAATATTTAAACAGATAAAACCAGTAGAGGAGATAGAAGCCAAACCAGTGATTGCCCAGGGGGATGGAGAGGTAAGGCACTGGGACGATGAGGTGGGGGGGGGGCGTGGGCTGGATTAACTGGGAAGGGAAGGGCATGGAGGAGCCTTCCAGCAGAAAGAAAAAGGTCTGTATCTTCACCAAGAACTGTTGGTGGTTATCTGGGTTTACAGACATATAAAAATTCATCAAGCATATACTGAAGATCTATACATGTTAGGAATGTTAACCCTCAAAACCTTCTTAAAAAGGAATCCAAAGATTCATAGTGATACTGTGAACCTAGAAAATCTGTGACAGGTCTCAGTTAATTTAGAAAGTTTATTTTGCCAAGATTGAGGACACGCCCGTGACACAGCCTCAGGAAGTCCTGACGACATGTGCCCAAGTTGATGGGGCACAGCTTGGTTTTACACATTTTAGGAAGACATGAGATATCAATCAATATATGAGAGAAGTACATTGATCAGGACTGGAAAGGTGGGACAAAAAGGCAAGAAGACTGGAAGCTAGGAGGGAGGTTTCAAGTCACAGATAGGTGATACACAAACTGTTGCATTCTTTTCAGTTTCTGATTAGCCTTTCCAAAGGAGGCAATCAGATATGAATCTATCTCCTTGAGCAGAGGGATAACTTCGAATAGAATGGGAGGCAGGTTTGCCCTAAGCAATTTCTAGCTTGAGTTTTCCTTAGTGATTTTGGGGGCCCAAGATATTTTCCTTTCACAATACCAAACCAAACCAAACAAACAAACAACAACAACAACAACAAAGTGAAAAGTGGAGATGGACAGAAAGCTCTTCTTTTCATAAGAATGCCAGTGCTAGATGTGGGAGGAATAACAGAATTATAAAAAAAAGCACTTTGTAAGCACGAATTTAATAATTGATTCAGGCAAGTATCATCAATGGAGACCAAAAACACCAGGTGAAAAGTTGTTAGGAGCCAAGATATTCATAGATTATTTTATTAAGTACAAAGGGAGAAGTTACAACTAGAGAATTTGGACATGTGAACAAAGTAATCAAATTTACCATTAGGAATAGGACAAATTGGCATCTTGAGTCTCTTAATGTGATATAAACTTTTTTTTTTTAAAACAGGGTCTCACTCTGTCACCCAGGCTGGAGGGCAGTGGTGTGATCCTAGTTTACTATAACCTTGAACTCCCAGGGTCAAGTAATCCTCTTGCTTCAGCCTCCTGAATATCTAAAACTACAGATGAGAACCACCAAGCCCAGCCCTCCTCATGTCATTTAATAAAAATCCCATGTCTATGTAGATTTCTTGTCAAAATTGCTTACACTGGATCTAATCATGAAGAAATAGAAAATGCAGATGGTAGGACATTCTACAAAACAAACTAGTCTGGACTTCTCAAAATATTAATGTCACGAAAGACAAAATAAGGTGGAAAGACCATTCTAGATTGAAGGAAACTAAAGGGGCAGGACAAATAAATACAGTGTGTCCTGACTGACTGGAAACTGGACAGAGAGCTGTACATGACATTTGTGGATAACTGTGGATAAATTTAAACTAACTGTATGTTAGATAGTAATCTTTCATCAGAGTTAGATTGTTAGGGTTGAATAACAGCATTGTAATTATGTTGGAGAATGTACTTGCTCATAGAAGACATATGCTATAGTCCTATAATTTGGGAGGAAGAGGAGGGAGGATGGCTTGAGCCCAGGAGTTTGAGACCAGCCTGAGTAACATAGCAAGACTCTATCTCTACAAAAAAATAAAATAATTAGCTGGATGTGGTAGTGTGTACCTGTAATCCCAGATAGTTGGGAAGCTGAGGTGGGAGAATCGCTTGAGCCGAGTTCAAGGTTACAGTGAGCTGTGATCATGCTGTTGCACTTCAGCCTAGGCGACAGAGCAGAGACCTTGTCTCCAAAAATAAATAAAACAGCTGGGCGCAGTGGCTCAGGTCTGTAATCCCAGTACTTTGGGAGGTTGAAACAGGCGATCACTTGAGCCCAAGAGTTTGAGACCAGCCTGGGCAACATGGCAAAACCCTGTCTCTAGAAAAACACAAAAAAATGAGCTGGGCATGGTGGTGTGCACCTATAGTCCCAGCTACCTGGGAGGCTGAGGTTGGGAGAATCACCCGAGCCTGGGAGGTTGAGGCTGCAGTGAGCCAAGATCACGACACAGCACTCCAGCCTGGAAAACAAAATGAAGCTCTGTCTCAAAAAAAATAATAAAATACACATGCTGATACATATTCTTACAAGATACAGGACATGAGTGGTAAAATGCCACGATGTTGGCAATCCTGTCGCAAATAGTTCAGCAAAAGGAAAACATGTATAGACAAAGATAAAGCAGATGTGCTAGAAAGAAAAGAAAAACAAGGAAAAGGAAGGAAGGAAGGATGGAAGGAAGGAAGGAGGGAGGGAGGGAGGGAAGGAAAAAAGGTAAGAGGAAGGAAGGGAGGAAGGAGAGAAGAGCCTCGGGTACCTTCTTTCTAGGGGCATATGAATAAATTGTGACAATGATTATTTCATTATCTTGAAAAATAATTCATTTAATAAAATACTTCATTTCTAGGGACCAGGGACACCAGAAAATTCCTGCCTTGCATGGTGCTCCCAACTCCCTGGGACTTTGGGACTCAAGTGCCACTTACGCCAGGAGACCAGGACTTGGCGTGAGCAGGGCAGCGATTTGGATCCAGGACACCACAGAGGATTGAGACCCTTAGTGAAACAAGTGGTAAAAAATGCATCTAGCCACTAAAAATGGGGGCCCACAGGGACATACACGTGGCTCTCTAAACACCCTATACTTGGTGATGGGAGTTGGGAATGGGGTGATCTTCCCTTAGTGAGTCAAAAACCACAGACCTGTCCCAAAGAGGGCTTGGCATTTGAGGTAATATTTCCTGCTTGGTCCAGGAAATCTCAATTCAAAAAATAAATTTATTTTATTCTTCTTCAGAGAAACACCCCAAAACATAGGCCTTCCAGAATCCCTACAAACTAATGTTAGTAAAATGTAAGCTCACAATTAATGATTACAAAACCATGAGAAACTAAGGCCAACATAGGACACTGTCCTTAAAGAGATGAGAGAAAAATAACAGCAGCCTAGAACTCAACATCCAGTGAAAATACACATCAGGAACTGATGCAAAAATGAAGACATCAGTTAACAGAAACTGACAATTTACCACCTACGGATCCTCACCAGACAAACTTCGAAAAAGATTCCTTCAGGAAAAAAAAAAAAAGTTATTCCAGAAGCAAGGCCCCTGTGAGCTTATATTTTACTGGCTTCAGTAAGAAGGTCTTCTGGAATGCAAGAAGGCATGGTAAAAAACATATGGGCAAGTCTAAAAAAATACTGATTATATAAAATAATGACAATGTCAATAAAATAAAACTGATACTTCAGAGGGAGGGTGATTCTGCCATACTGATTGCAAAGACTGACTCAATTCTTCATCCCTGTCTGTGTCCACACTCTTTGCAATGTGATCTTATAGCGCCTGAAATCAGGAGCTGGTGTCTATTTCTCCACACCTAGGCTGGCCTTGTGACTCTGGCCTATAGGATGTGATAAAAGTTGCCGTGTGCTGGTTTGGAGTGGAAGCCTAGAAAGGGCTTGCACCCTTCTGCTCTCTTGAACTCCTGCCACCAGGAAGGCATGCCTGAGCTAGCTAGGCTGCTAGAAAAAAAAGAGCCAAGGCCATCATAGGCCAGCCAGTCACAGCTGATCCATCACCTGGCTGCAGACACATAACTGAGCCCAGCTGGGGAGGCAGAGGCAGCACTATCCAGCCGACCCTTAGATTCATGATGAGTTACCCCCAGCTATTGTTTCATACCACTAAATTTTAGAATAGTTTGCCTGCAGCAATAGCTAACCCATACAGGAGTGATTGGTGCTAAAGCATTCTAAAGTTGTTTATTTCTTTGTAGGAACAATAAAGAAATTAACCTTAGAGTCTTTAAATATACTTTAAGCTAATTTAGCTTGTCAAATATATATATATATATATATATATATATATTTTTTTTTTTTTTTTGAGACAGTCTTGCTCTGTTGCCAAGGCTGCAGTGCAGTGGCACGATCTCGGCTCACTGCAACCTCCGCCTCCCAGGTTTAAGCAATTCTCCTGCCTCAGCCTCCCAAGTAGCTGGGATTACAGGCAGGCGCCACAACGCCCAGCTAATTTTTGTATTTTCAGTAGAGACGGGGTTTCATCATGTTGGTCAGGCTGGTCTTGATCTCCTGACCTTGTGATCCATCCGCCTCGGCCTCCCAAAGTGCTGGGATTACAGGTGTGAGCCACCATGCCTGGCCTTGTGATTAGCTGAGACACAAGAATTGCTTGAACCCAAGAGGCACAGTTGCAGTGAGACAAGATTGTGCCACTGTTTTCCAGCCTGGGTGACAATGCAAGACTCTGTCCCCTTCACCAACAAAAATGAAATAATAGTATTAAAAATAACAAAATATTAATAAACTAGGTGTGATGGCTCATACCTGTAATCCCGGCACTTTGGGAGGCCAAGGTGGGTGGATCACTTGACACCAGGAGTTCAAGACCAGCCTGGGCAACATGATGAGACCCCCATCTCACAAAAATTTTAAAAATAAGCTGAGTGTGATGGTGTGCACCTGCAGTTCTAGCTACTTGGGAGCCTGAGGCAGGAGGATCACTTGAGCCCAGGAGTTTGAGGCTGCAGTGAGCTATGATGGGGCCACTGTACTCCAGCCTGAGCATCAGAGCAAGACCCTGTCTCTTTAATTAATTAAGATATTAAAAATAATGACTATTCGGTGGCTCATGCCTGTAATTCCAGTGCTTTGGGAGGCTGAGGCGGGTGGATCACTTGAAGTTGTGAGTTCAAGACCTGCCTGATCAACATGGAGAAATCCATCTCTACTAAAATACAAAATTAGCTGGGCATGGTGGCACATGCCTGTAATCCCAGCTACTCAGGAGGCTGAGACAGGAGAATCATTTGAACCTGGGAGGCAGAGGTTGCGGTAAGCCAAGATTGTGGCATTGCACTCCAGCCTGGGAGACTAGAGTGAAACTCTGTCTCAAAAATAACCATTAAAAATAATAGAAATAGAATGATATGGTTTGGATTTGTGTACATGCCCAAATCTCGTGTCAAACTGTAATCTCTAACATTGGAGGAGGGGCCTAATGGAAGGTGATTGGATCACGGGGGTGATGTCCTCCTTGCTTTTCTCATGATTGTGAGCTCAAAAGATCTGGTTGTTTAAAAGTGTGTAGCACCTCCCCCTTCGCTCTCTTCCTTCTGCTCTGTCCATGTAACACATGCCTCTTTCCTCTTCAACTTCCGCCTGTGATACTACAGCTCAGTATCCCTAATGTATTCCGTGATCAGGATTTATTGAGGAATTGATGCAAAATTCCTTTAAAAAAAAACTAAAAAAAAAAAAAAAAAAAAAAAAAAAAAAAATTATACACCATGACCAAGTGGGATTTATACAAGAAATGCAAGGATAGTTTAGTATATGAAGATGAACGAATGCAATAAACCACATTAACAGAATGAAAAACAACCACACGATTATCTCAGTTTACACAGAAAAAGCATTTGACAATATTTAACACCCTTTCATGATTTTTTTTTAAAAATAAAAGCACTCAAAAAACTAAAAATACCTAGAAGGAAATTACCTCAACATAAAAGGCCATATATAAAAAGTCCATAGCTAATATCATGCTCAATGGTGAAAAACTAAAAGCTTTTCCTCCAAAATAGGAACAAGCCCACTCTCACATCTATTCAACATAGCACTAGAGGTCCTAGTAAAAGTAATTAAGCAAGAAATTGGAAAGGAACAAAATAAAATTAACTGCAGATGTCCTGATCTTAAATGTAGCCCTAGATTTCAAAGGATGTCATGAACAGCCTGGGGCAGAGACTTGTTACAGGGGTGAAACCGCTGTAGAGAGACCCTACTAGGGCAATGCCCAGTAGAACTATGGGTTCAGAGCCACTGCAGAGATTCCCCACTAGTTCTAGAGGAGCTGTGGGGGCAGGGCCATTCCTAAGACCCCAGAACAGTTCTTGTAGAGCTACCAGTGTGCGACACCAGCTTGGGAGAGCTGCAGGCACAAGATTTCAACCTATGAGAGCATCTCTGTGGACTGAGCCCAGGAAAGCCAGAGAGTGGACTTGCTTAGGATCTCCTCTCTTTTTTTCTGTGTCTCCCTATTGGAATGCAAATATCTATCCTATGACTGTCTTGCCATTGTATTTCAGAAGCACATAATTTAATTTCACAGGCTCAGAACTGGAAATTTGCCTTAGTATGAATAGTGCTTTGAGTCTCACCCATATCTGATTTAGATGACACTCGGTTTTGGAATTTAAAGTTGATTTTGAAATCATTTAAGGCTTTTGGGGATATTGGGATAGGATGTATGTATTTTGTATGTGAAAAGAACAAAAGTTTTGGGGAGGCAGGGGTGGAATGCTATGGTTTGAATGTTTACCCCCTCCAAAACTCACATTGAAATTTAATTGCCAGTGTTAAGAGTTTAAGGTGGCAGGACTTTTAAGAGGTGATTAAGCCATGAGGGCTTCACCCTTGTGGGTGCAACTGGTGCCATTACAAAAGAGTGAGCTCAGTCTCCTCTTGCTCTCTCTTACCCTTCCACATTCCATCATAGGATGACGCTGCAAGAAGGCCCTCATCAGATGTTGGCCCCTTGATCTTGAACTTCCCTGCCTCCAGAACTATAAGGCAATAAATTTTCCACCCTTATAAATTACCATCTGTGGTATTCTGTTATAGCAGCACAAAACAAAAACAATGATTAACATGGTAAATTTTATGTCGTGTTTTTTACCACAATAAAAAAAAGTACTATCACATTTGAGACTTTTTTTTTTTTTTAAAAAAAGGAGTGTTTTCAAAAGAAACGAAGCACTAATATATTCTATAACATCATTATGGCAAGTGAAACAAGCCAATCACAAAGACCATGGCTTAGTCCCTTTTGTGCTGCTATGACAGAATGCTATACTGGGAAACTTACAATGAATAGAAATTTATTTCCTCACAATAAATTTCCTCACTCCTTGATTTTGGAGCCTGGGAAGTCCAAAATCAAGAAGCTGATATCTACTGAGGGCCTTCTTGCTGCATCATTCCATGGCAAAAGGGCAAAGAGAGGACAATAGAGAAAGTAAGAGGGAGCCAAACTTGTTCTTTTGTAAGGAACTCACTCTTGTGATAACAGATCCACTCTCACAATGATAGCATTGATCCATTCATGAGGGTGGTGCCCCCATAATCCACTGACCTCCCATTAGGCCCTACCTCCCAGAACCACCTCACTGGGGATCAAGTTTCCAACACATGAATGTTAGGGGACACATTCTGATATGGTTTGGGTCTGTGGCCCTGCCCAAATTGCATGTCAAATTGTAATCCTGTGTTGGAGGTGGGGACCTGATAGGAGGTGATTGGATCATGGGGGCAGATTTCCCTTTGGTGCTGTTCTCATGATAGGGTTCTCATGAAATCTGGTTGTTTAAATGTGTGTGGCACCGTCCCCTACTCCTGCTCTGGCCATGTAAGATGAGCCTGTTTCCCCTTTGCCTTCATCCATGATTGTAAGTTTCCTGAGGCCTCCCAAGCCATGTCTCCTGTACAGCCTGTGGAACTGCGAGGCAATTACACCTCTTTTCCTTACAAGTTACTGAGTCTCAGATTATTTCTTCATGGCAGTGTGAAAATGAGCTAATACATATTCAAACCAGACCAGATCATATACTGTATGATCATTGTATGACTCCATTTTTATGAAATGTCCAGAATAGGTAAATCTATAGACATAGAAAGTATATTCATGGTTGCCTAGTGCTGGGGAGAATAGAAGGGTTGGGAGTTATCCTAGTCTGTTCCAGTTGTCGTAACAAATGTACCATGGACTGAGTATCTTAGGTTTTCTTAAAGTTCTGGAGGCTGGGAAGTCTAAGATCAAGGCACTGGCATGATGAAATTTGAGTGAGAACCCACTTTCTAGCTCATAGATGACGGTCTTTTCATTGTGTCCTCACAAGGGAAAAGGGGTGAGTGATCTGTCTGGGGCCATTTTCATAAGAGCACGGAGCTCATTCATGAGGGCTATGCCCTCTTGACCTAATCACTTCCCAAAGGCCCCATATCCTAATACCATCACCTTAGGAGTTAGAATTTCAACTTATGAATTTTGAGGATACACAAACATACAGACCATAGCAGAGGTCATAGCTAAAAGTTTTCTTTTGAAGGTGATAATATTCTAAAATTTATTGTGGTGATGGTCATACAACTTTGCAAATACACAACGCCGAATTGTACATTTTAAATGGGTGAAATATTATGGTATGTAAATTATATCTCAATAAATCTGTGGTGGGCCATAGTGGCTCATGCTTATAATTCCAGCACTTTGGGAGGCCAAGGTGGGCAGATTGCTTGAGCTCACAAGTTCAAGATCAGCCTGGGCAACATGGCAAAACCCCATTTCTACAAAAGATGCTAAAAAATTTAGCTGGATGTGGTGGTACATGCCTGTAATCCCAGCTACTTGAGAGGCTGAGCCCAGGAGGTTGAGGCTGCAATGAGCCAAGATCACACCACTGCACTCCAGCCAGGGTGAAAGTGAGACCTTGTTTCAAACCCCCTGCCCCCAAAAAACTCCAATATATCTGTTATATTCTTATGTTTAAAGAAAGTCACTACATAATGAGAAAACATTCAAATCACCAGAGATTTGACAATTCTTAACCTGTATTCAGATAACAACTGAGTGTCAGAATATATAAATTAAAACTTGAAATAATAGACAAATATACGACAGTGGAAGCATATAAATTAGAAAAAGAATACATTTAAAGGGCTTACATTACCTGATTTTGAGATTTACTACAAAGCTACAGTAATCAAGACAATGTGTGGTTTTGGCAAAGGGATGGACTCATAGATCAATGGAATAGAAAACTGAGAAATAAACCCACTTAAACATAATCAATCGTTGACAAAAGAGCAAAGGAAATTCAATGGAGAAAAAATATGTTTTCTACAAATGATGTTGAAACAATTGGATAACATGTAAGTAACAATGAGCCTGGGGCTTTAACACCTTATATAAAAATTACCTAACAATGGATCATAGATGTAAGTGAAAAACATTATCATTAAGCTAGAAGAAAAATGAAAAATTT
>NW_016108085.1:224011-251038 GCF_001604975.1 Cebus imitator | reverse complement strand
GGATGCTGGGTCACACTGAAAGTGGTCTTCCGGGATGCTGGGTCACACTGAAAGTGGTCTTCCCGGATGCTGGGTCACACAGATTGTTTTATTTCCTGGAGTCATTTCTGTTACCATGCCAAGATGAGCTATTTATCCTGGCCCTAAGGTTTAGGTTAAAAAGAAGTAGTTTTGGGGGCAATGTACGAAATTGTTTCTGTGGAAACGCACTTTTTTGGTGCAGTTTATTCTGGCCACCTTTTAAAACTGTCTCCACACCTCCAGATCACACCCCACCACAGCTGCAGGCATAGAGGGGAGGAAAAATAAAACCTCGTTTTGCAAGATAGTTTCGCATTATAAAAGTGATAATGAGCTTATTAGGAAAAACATTATAAAACAGAAGATAGAAATTTTGTGAATATAGACACGTGGAAAGAAAGCAAGCAAGTCCGCTGAACTTTCCCTTCTCCCAGTGTAGACCTCCCTCCAGCCTTAAGGAGATCAGTGATGTTTTCCATTGTAGGTTTTTATGCAGATTTCCCAAGACAAAGTTGATGTCTATATCACATTTCCAATTTTGCTTTTTTTAAAAATTTTTTTTTTTTTTTTTTGATACAGAGTTTTACTCTTGTTGCCCAGGCTGGAGTGCAATGGCACAATCTTGGCTTACCACACCTCTCCCATCTCCCAGGTTCAAGCAATTCTCCTGTCTCAGCCTCCTAAGTAGCTGAGATTATAGGCATGTACCACAATACCTGGCTAATTTTTTTGTATTTTTAGTAGAGACAGGGTTTCTCCATGTTGGTCACGCTGGTCTCGAACTTCTGACCTCAGGTGATCTGCCTGCCTCAGCCTCTCAAAGTGCTGGGAGTAAAGGCATGAGCAACTGCACCCAGCCAGGGATGGGGTTCTTAACTATGACACCAAAAGTATGGTCCATAAAAGGAAAACTTGGACTTCATCAAAATTTAAAGCCTTTGCTTTATAAAAGACACTGAAATAAAAATGGAATAAAAGAGAATAAAAAGACAAGCCACAAACTACACAATTAAACCAGGAAAACAAACAATAGAATTCTTTTAAAATGGCAAAAGATTTGAACATTTCATCAAAGATACACAGATGGACAATAAGCACAGGAAAAGATGCTCAGCATCATTAGTCATTAAGGAAATGCAAATTGAAGCCACAAGGAGATACCACTACACATCTACTACAGTGGATAAAATAAAAACAATGAGAATACCAGGTGCTGGCAAATTATGGAGCAACCACATCTTCATACATTGCTGGTGGAAAAACAAAATTAACCAATAATTCTGGAAAAGGCTGGCCCTGTGTTACAAAGATAAACATACACTTACTATATGACCTAACCACTTCATTCCAATATTTACCCTTCAGAGATGAAAATTTATGTTCATACAAAAACCTACATATAAATGATTGTAGTAGTTTTATTCATAATCAACAAAAATTATAAACAACCTAAATGTCCTTCAATGGGTTAATGGTTAAGAATACTGTGGTACATTACAAGGAAAACCACTCATCAATAAAAAGGAATAAATAACACAACAATGATGAATATCAAAGCCTTTTACTCAATGCGAGGTGGGGAGCCAGTCATGAAAAAAAGCACAAGGGGAATTTGTTGGTGCAGTGGAATTGTTCTGTACCCTTTGTGGTGATTTTTACACAAGTCTACACAGGTCGTTTTAAGACAGAACTGTGGAAGGAAGAAAGGAGAAAGGGAGAAATAAAGAGAAAGGGGTGAAGGAGGAGGAAGATGCAATAGGAGGAGGAGAGAGGGGAGGAGGAGGAGAAGGAGGAACTATTATAACCGCACACAATTACGGTGGTAGTTACAAGGGTAATATCTTCGTCAAACATGGCAAACACCTTTAAGTGGGTGAATTTTATTGCATACTTTGATAAAAGCTGATTTTGCAAAAGTTCAAAAAGTTATTTTAAAAGACTAGTAAAATAGACAAATCTCTAGAAACATGATCAAGAGAAAATGCGAGGCTACAAATAAGCCATATCAGGAAAGAAAAAAGGGACACAAGTTCACATAGAACAAGTACTTGAAAATAAAAATATTTTAAACATTTCGATGACCAAAAAGGATACATTTTTAGAAAAACCTACAATTTTCTAGACGAAACAGTAAATCTAAATAGCCCCTAAAACCACTCAAACCACATATTACAAACATAATAATCCCAGTTTAACGATGAATACAGCAGAAATTCAAGGGACACAAACTCCCCCAGAGATGGGGAAAAAAAAAAATCACCAAATTGGGTAAATCCCAGGAATGCAAGGATTCTTTAACATCAGAAAATCAATGTACTTTACCACATTAATAGATTAAAAGAAACCACACGATTAGCTCAAAAGATACAGATTTTACCAGGATCCCAGAAAACTTATTTAAAAATATAAAAAGCCTCATTCCATCATATTCACAGTTGTTTCTATTCGGCTACACCGCTGTGGAGCATACATGACAGACATGTCCTCTTCTAAATGACTATCAATAGTACCTACTAGTTATATAGCACCTGATAGCTCACAAATCACATTGCATCCATTTTCTACCTAACTCTAGTCATTCTCAAATAGGCATTAAATTTTAAAACATATATCTATGAGGAAACAGATTTCAAAGGATGAAAGTGACTTGTCCCAAATCCCAATTATTTTCATTCTTTGCTGATTCTCTATATCATATGTCATATGGCAAATTAAAGTGAACAGAGAACCACATGTAGGTAATATATAACTGGAAAAAATATCCAAAATTCTAAGTCCAGTTCTCCAGTGCTTCTCATACATTTTTTGAACAAAAATACAAATTAAAAAAATTTAACCCTACGGTTTATATTGTTAGTCATATCTATCCTTCTCAAGTTTATAACCTACAATTAAATGCTGGTGTTTCCTCAATTTAAAAACTATAGTTCCTTCAAAGCTAGATGAAGCAGGCCAATAGTTTCTACCTATCAAATTAGAAGCTTATCTTCAGGAAACCAGTGAGCATTCCTTTTAGTACCTATTCCTAACTGGTTACAAATGACTTGCATATACCACAAACTCTTAGGTTATGTACCAAAAACCCTATATATACCACAACTTGATGTGTGATTTCAGTGTCAAGCACAAAAATGTCACAGGAAAGGTGGAGCACTACCTTATCCTATTGCTCTCACTAAGTAGAGCTAAAAATCCTGGATATTATATACAAAGCAAACATAAAAAGGTTCTAAAAGATGGAGAGAGAATGGAGTGACTAGGGACCTCAGAACTCAAGGAAGAATACAGCAGTGACTTTCTTGGGTTTTCTTATTGCCTAATCTATCCCAGACTGGGTTCTGACAGAGAAGCTGACAACCTGGAAATGCCAACAGACACCAACAAGGGAGAAAAAAAGGCCAAGACAAGTCTGGTTTTTTTAGCCAAAGGACTGGGAAGGGAGCAGCCTAGCAAGACAGAAAATCACAATCCTACTTCAAAGACCACAGAAGAAAGCTATGGTCCTATCCACACCAACAAAGGCCTATGTTTCCACCCTCACCAGGCTGTAACAAGGGTCCTCCATCCTCCACTTTTACCCTAAGGGTGTGGTTGAACAACCATTTGATAAAGAGATCATGAATGTGACTCATGGGTTTGGCAGCCCCATCAGAAGCCAGGAACATAAATGGGATTATACCAGCAGAGACACAGCCAGCTATTACTAAAGGGGAGAGGAAAACAACAAAATAAAATGAAGGTAGGCTTTAGGGCTTCTTAGATCATATAGAACCAGACTAGAGAGCCATTTTTCTATGAATGTTTTATTCTTCAAGAGAATGACACTGAAAACAATTCAGAGACCACTGGGAATACTTCCTGTTTCAAAGGGTGGAACCATCACTTTGGTTTTCAACAGGACAGAAAGGCTCCAGCTGAAGACTTAGAGGAAGAATTGCCCTGCAGAGGCTTAGGAGAGGGGCCACCTGGCAGTACCACAGAGATAGGACCACTACTCCAGTGGGTCCAGAAGGCAGGGCATTGAGTAAAAGAGAGTTATTATCACAAGATCTGATGAAATGTAACCTCTGAAGAATTTGCCTTACTAAGTTCTGGACTTGCTCAGGACCCATTCCTCCTCCTCCTTTCCTATTTCTCCCCCTGTGGAATGGGAATGCCTACATTACGTCTAGATCACAAATGTATTTTGGAAGCACGTAACTTCTTTGGTTTCATGGGTTCACAGCTGGGGAGTAATTTTGCCTCAGGATAAATTGTGCCTTGACTCTTACCCATATCTGATTTAGGTGATATTTACTTGAAGGTCTGGATTTTACAGCTAATGCTAGAATGAGTCAAGGTTTTAGGGGCTGTTGGAGTGGAATAAATATATTCTGCATTCAAGAACATAAATTTGGTGAGGGGGGGAGGCTGTGATG
The DNA here is from genome assembly GCF_001604975.1 of Cebus imitator. Classification (NCBI taxonomy): domain Eukaryota; kingdom Metazoa; phylum Chordata; class Mammalia; order Primates; family Cebidae; genus Cebus; species Cebus imitator. The sequence goes on along the minus strand of NW_016108085.1, from coordinate 246,599 downwards.
GAATATTATTAATTAGATGTATCCCCTCCTTCCCAAAATTATGTTGAAGCCCTAATCCCCAATATAATTTATTGGAGACAGGGTTTTTAGGTGGCAATTAGGGTTAAATGAGATAATAAGGGAAGAGTCCTAATCTGCTAGAACTGGTGGACTGATAAGAAGCGTGAGCTATTTCTCTCTTCCTCTCCCCATTGGCCCCCCATCTGCATGCACTACACACATGGGAGGACACAACGAGAAGGCTGCCATCTGTAAGCCAGGAAGAGATCCCTCACTAGAAGCAGAGTCCGCAGGCACCTTGATCTTGGACTTCCCAGCCTCCAGAACTGTTAGAAATAGGTAATTTTTTGAGTCACCCAGTCAGTCTATGTTATCTTGTTAAAGCAGATTGAGCAGATTCAGGCAGAAATCATCAAGAAAAAATGAACAGAGACTCAAGAACTTGTGAGACTACAACCAAAGAGCCTTTCATTAGAGTCCCAGGAGAAAAGGAGTAGAAGGTGGGGGCTAAAATGTAAAATGTATTTAAAGAGATGATGGCTGAAAATCTCCCAAATTTGGCAAAAGACATAGCCTGTAGATTGAAGAAGCTAAGCAAACCCCAAATAGGGTAAACTAAAAGAAATCCACACCAAGATACATTATAGTAAAACTTCCTCAATATTAAAAACACTCAAAATAATGTGTCCAATAATCTTTAAAGTTTCAATGAAAAACGTATGTAGCTTCCTGCTTCACCTCCATGCCTCAAGTTATGGCGAAGAGCCTCCAATCCGCTAGCACGATGTGAGGATCCGGAAACTGCCCCCACGATGGAAGAGGACCAGGAGCTGGAGAGGAAAGCAATAGAAGGAGGCAAATAATGATAAGAAATACGGGGAAAATTAGAGCTGAAACAATGGGACCCCTGGGTTGGATGAAGTGTCCTCTTGCTGGTACCAATAAAAGATTTCTAACTAACACAACTAAAAACACATTGCACTCTCATAAAGAGCAAGACCATGAACGAAAAGAAGACAATAAGGAACCAGCAAAGAGCCACACCCAGAAAGAAGACCCAAAGAAACACAGAAGCCATCTTTACAAGCATAACTTCTGTGCTCAAGGTTATCAGTTGCTCCCCACCACAAAAGTGGAGCAGCCAGGACAAGTACAAAAAGTGACCCAATTGGTGGTGAGGCCGGAGCTAGGGCCAGCAAGCCCTGTGGGCTCTGTGCTTCTTCAGGGGTGCAGTATGCAGAGAAGGTGTTAACTGGCAACGCAGATACCTGAGAGTGACTTTTACAGTAGGTCCTTTGTTGTTCTTAAAGAGGCTGCTGGTCATGGGCAAAAAGTGACCTAGCAACTCTTCTAGGAAACAAGTACAAAGGAGGATGTCTTGCCAATTTTAAGCTACATCTGCAGTGTAGTAGACATATGTATTGTTGTTAGTCTACCTTGTTTAGAAGTGTGTTTCAAAATAAACATGTCTAGAATTTTAAGTTTTCAAAAAAAATTATATATATATATATAATTGAAATTATATATATATATAATTGAAATTATATATATATATAAAATTATGTATATATATATATATATACACACACACACACACACACATATAAAGATGCCACCTACCTCTACCTAAGAGTAAAATGGTAAAAGGTATTTCAAAGTCTTTCCAAGTTTTTCATAATCTAATATATAGTGTCAGTGGAAATCTACAACTAAACTTTACTGTACGCTATAAAAAAATCTAAGGTACAAACTAGATAAAAATGAGGTAAATCTTTATAAATAAGCACATTCTCAGGCAACTCAGATACCTTAAAACAGTTTGAACACATCAAAGGTCTCTTCTGTACTCAATATTCTATGCTGTGGGTCTTGACCCTTGGAATTAACATGATTTATAGTAGGTGATGTCTCAATAAGCAAGGTCTGAAAGACAAAAAGGGCAGAAGCAAACACCCTGCATTATCCTGCAGCCAACATTCCTTAGCTGCAGGGTAAAGTTACCCTCACAGAAACTTTTCAGCTGACCAATTAGCAAGTCTAATATTTTTCATGGCTGTGAATATTCAGTTAAGTAGTTATCATAGTCAACATTTCTTGAGTTCGTTCCCCCAGGTCTTTTTTTCTATCCTTTCCCTCTACTTCCTTTGGCTCAAGAATGAAGGACAACTTCCCTTCTTCCACCACTCCTGACTCTGGACAAACTCATTGTGAATTCTCAATCTCTTATTTCTACCTGTGCAACTTCTCTAAAAAGATCACTTATCTCTTTAAAACTTATATTCTTAGTATTATGAAAACACCTGGCACAGTCAAGATGTCCCCTTTCCACCATGCCACACCCCATTTCTCTCCCAAGGCTATGGTAATTTACATACACATTAGGATGTTACACATAATTTTTCTCTTTCCTGAGGGAAATTCAGTGTCCTCTGCCAGAACACTTTTAAAAATATAAAACTATACTTTCACAGTCTAATTATGCTACATCCCACATCAGCAATGATTTGTCAATATTTTTTGTTGCAACACAGACTTGAATTTCTTTGTAGACTCCCACAGCAAGTATGGTAAATGCTCAAAAAGTATGCTCTGAATGTAAACCACATTTACATGGTCTTTATCCAGTATGAATTCTCTTGAGTTGGCCAAAGGCTAAATGCTCACTAAAAGCTTGGACATATTCCTTGGTTTTCCCTCCAGCATGAGTTTTCTGATGTTGAGAGAGGGATGAACTCTGGCTGAAGGCTTTTCCACATTCCTTACACTTGTAGGGCTTTTCTCCAGTGTGAGTTTTCTGATGCTTTGTAAGAGATGAGCTCTGGCTGAATGCTTTTCCACAATCTTTACATTTGTAAGGTTTCTCTCCAGTGTGTGTTCTCTGATGACGAATAAGGGCTGAGCGGTCACTGAAGGCTTTGGCACAATCATTGCATTTATATGGTTTCTCCCCAGTGTGAGTTCTCTGGTGCTGAGTTAGGGCTGAGCAGTAGCCAAAGGCTTTCCCACATTCGTTACATTCATAGGGCCGCTCCCCAGTATGAGTTCTCTGGTGCTGAATAAGACCTGACCGATCACTAAAGGCTTTGCCACATTCATTACACTTATAAGGTTTCTCTCCAGTGTGAATGACCTGATGCTGGGTAAGAAATGTGCTTTGGCTAAAAGCCTTCCCACATTCATTACACTCATAAGGTTTCTCTCCAGTATGAATTCGCTGATGTTGAGTGAGGTATGAACTCTGATTAAAGGCCTTCCCACATTCATTGCATTCATAGGGTTTTTCTCCAGTATGAATTATATGATGCCGAATAAGGGCTGAGCGATGACTAAAGGCTTTCCCACATTCATGACATTCATAGGGTTTCTCTCCAGTATGAATTCTCTGGTGCAGAGTAAGGTGTATGCTCTGGCTAAAGGTTTTACCACATTCATTACATTCATAGGGTTTTTCTCCGGTATGAATTCTCTGATGCAAGACAAAAGCTGAGTAGTAACTGAAGGCTTTCTCACACTCATTACATTTCCAAGGTTTCTTTCCTGCACAAATTCTCCCATGCCTAATTATATCTGAGTTTTGTTTTAAGTTATTTTTAAATGAATCACAATGATGTAGTCTCTTTCCTTGCTGCTGAACAAGTAAGGACCTCCGAGTGCAATTTCTTCTAAATTCATCAAATTGGTAACTTCTCCCTCTAGAAGATTTCTGAGTGATAGCCTCTTGTATTAAATGTTTCTCATGGTTTTCCTGCTGACTCTTTAAAGAATCCTCACATTCACTGGAACCTTCCTTTGAAAATCTTACGATTAACACCCCAGGGGCTGATTCTTCTTCAGAAATCTCCTTCTCTGGAGTTAGCTCCTTGCTTTCTGGTATCATTTCCCAGTCTGAAAAAAGCAAAAGTACACATGTAAATCATTTCCTACACTGAGAGAAAAATAACTGCTGTGGTAGGAAAATAATGAGACAAAGAATATTTATAGAGAACACATGAACTTGAAAGCTCTCAAAAATAATCTTGCAATCTTGAGAGAACACAAGAAAAAAAGATGATTGGGCAAAGAAGTACAGCTGCACAAAAAGACAGTGCGTGTAGGTACTCAACATTCCTCTTCTCAGCAGGATAGGAAATTACAAAGAATAACAGAATAAGACTAAGAAGAGGTGATGTGGGGAAATACCAGATTTTTAAATAAAGGATTTAGAGAAGACAGGGCTAGGATCAGAGAAAGATGGTCTTCCAAAGACTCACTGTACCTATCTGACCAGCAGAGCCTTATCACTTCATGCCGAGAATGACCATCTCGGTAGCTCATCTCCTTGCTACCAATCTTTTCCTACTCCAATATGTCCCAACCACTACTAAAAGAATAATCTCTCAAAACCATCTCTCTTTTACAAAAATCTGTTGGTTCTAATGTCTCAATATGAGACACAAATTCTAGAAGCTAGCATTCAACATGGTCCAGGTCTACAAACTCAAATACCATAAAGCTTAGTACCTGGAAAGCAACTAATCACCTCTGATTGTTCACCATCACCCTAAACTCAGCAAACTGGAAAGAGTAAACCAGAACCAAGAAGAAAGAAAAAAGGAAGAAAAAAGAAAAAAAGGAAAGAAAGAAAAACAGCAGCGTGTTGGGAAAGGAAGGTTAAAACTTCATGTGCTCAGATTAGCCTCCAACCTCTCAAGATACCTGCCCTAAGTTCCTGGGCTTCCTAGTAAGGATTTGGGGGTGGGGGCAAAGCTTCATTGCTAAAAATGTGTAAATACTTCCAAGCCTAGATGGCCTTTAATATCCATGTCAATCATGTCTCTACATGAAATAAATTAATACAGTGTTCTCAATTAGATATACTCAGGGGAGTGCCTGGGGTTTTAAAGGACAAATAAGTAGAAGAGGTTTAAGGCAAATGGACTTCCAGCTAAGGGGAGTGGAAAAAATAAAGCCCCAAATGGTTGGGGAGGCAGGTAAGGGACTTGCCTATCTGATGTTAAGTTGAAGAACAGAGAAAGCAAAAGGTTAGGCAGGTAGACTAACAACAGCTTTGAAAGCAGGTAGAGGAATACAGAATTGGCAGAGTAAGGAACTCAATGGGCAATCTAGCAATATTATGCTGCCTCAATTTTACAAGAATAAAACTAAAGAAAGTATAATTAGCCAGTAGTCTATTGCAGTAATGCAGTTTGACAGAAGTAATAGGGTCAAACTCATAACATCTTTCAAAGAAGTTATTAGAACTTAATAACTATCATTTGCTTAGCATAAAGCCATTTGTCTCAGATTATTTCCTTACATTGTTATGTTACCATAATAATATAAGCTTTTTGTTCTCATTATCTCCATTTTACCATGGGGAAATTCAAGTCACAGAGAATACAAGTCACCTGTTAAAGGTCACAAAGCTAATGAGTAGCTAAGATCACCTTTAAACCAAGGAAGTCTGGTTCCAAAGTCTACAGTCTTAATCATCATGCTATCCTGCCTCTGCTTAGACAGAGAAGGCAGCAAGGGAAAACCCAGAGATCAATTTAAAATGGCATCCTGCAAAGATAAAATAATACATGTAAACAATCCTGGTTTAGAGCCTTGAAACCAAGCAAGTTATTAACAAAAATGAAAACGTTGGTTTCATTTCACCTTAATTGGGAAAAAGAATTGGTGTGAAAGAATAGAAAGGCTGGGTGCAATGCCTCATGCCTGTAATCCTAGCACTTTGGGAGGCCGAGGTGGGTGGATCATCTGCAGTCAGGAGTTCGAGACCAGCCTGGCCAACATGGTGAAACCCTGTCTCTACTAAAAATTCAAAAATTAGCTGGGCATGATGGCACATGCCTGTAATCCCAGCTACTTGGGAGGCTGAGGAAGGAGAATCTCTTGAACCAGGAGGTGGAGGTTGCAGTGAGCCAAGATCACGCCGCTGCACTCCAGCCTGCACGATGGGAGCGAGACTGCATCTCAATTAAAAAAAAAGAGTAGAAAGTATTTACTTTCTAAAAAATCAAATTATAACTTTATAAACAGATCGCCATCCACAGAGCTGGGATGTGGCACAGGGGAGAGATGGGGACTTCAACTTTTCCATGGGTCTAGCAAAATCTGGATAGGCTCCTCTTCCATAAGCATTTCCATTGACCATCTGGGTTCTACAGGCACTGTTTCCAACACTCACATACCTGGACTGGCTGCTTTTGAGACTTCTCTCTCCAGCTCCTCCTCATGCTCCAACTGAGAGATGACATCAGGTGTGGAAATTGGAAGCCCTATTCATAGGGAAAGAAAAAGGAGTCAGTAAAGAGGTCAGTGTTCATCATTCCTCGGTCTTCAGGAACACAATAAGAGAGGGAGAGAGTGAGGTCAGTTCTCCATTTCTTTTTCAACAGTGCTCAGGAGGTAGGAAGATTGATAGGGGTTCATTTGAATCCCATGTCAATTTTACCTCCTCCTATTTAAAGAATAAGCACCCATTCTCTTAAGAGTTGTTTTCGTTGGCACTTTGTCTCTAAATCCTTGGTCAAGGAGTAGAGAAGAAGGATGCTACAGGTCCATAGCATAAAGATGTTTATGTCTAATTCCACAAGGGTTAAAACTATATCCAGAAACAGAAAGCAGAAATTGTCTGTCTCAGGCTCTACTAGAATTAAAAATCATTGAATGTAAGGACCTTGGAGCTCCTAGGAATTGAGGAAGCCAACGTACCACACTGGGTAAATTCACAGGCATTAGGGGAGCCATCCTTACCCAGCAAGACCAGATTCCTAGGCTTCTCAGGCACATCTCCCTGAGGAGAGTTCAGCTGCCTCCACTGGGTGAAAGCCTCGGCCATATCCCTGACCATCAGTTCCTGAAAAACCAAACACATTGGTGCTTACCAATAAGCCTCCTTCCAGAGGCCTCTGAAGAGAGTTAAAACTGACAATACAGAAGGAGGAAGACAGGAAGGATAGAAGAGGACAGACAAAATAGCCTCAGCCACCCTTTCCAATACTAAGATTCTCTGGTGAATTTGTAGTCTACACACTCACACTTTGCTTCCAGGTAGCAGAACTGCATATTACCTGCAAGTAGGAGGGAAAGTACCTTCAATGTAAAACTTGAAGGTATGCACTTCTTAGTTTATGTATCAATAAATTACAGAATTATAAAATTTGCAACTACTTACACAGGAAAAAGGGGAGAAAAATGTAATTACAAATTAAGTATTTTCCTTATGGTATACTTTTTAAAATATATGGGGTTCAATAAATTGAAGTATTTTTTTCTCTAGTTTTCCTTTCAAAATGAAATCAGTCCCACATATACTAAACATTAAGATGTTTCCTACACATTTCACAGAATATAAATTTATTTGTAAAACAGTATCTGAAGCCCAAATTATGAGTTTCCAGAGTGTTCTTGTCATTTTTCACAATGACCCTGATCAGTCTGTCCCCGTCCCCTAGTTGATGACATTCTTTCATCTGCTTGTAGTGTGTGTCTCATTCCCTTTAGCCCCTTTACACATCCTGCTTACTATTCCTGAATATTCTGCCCACTGCACCCTCCTTTCAGCAATGTGAATCCTTCTCTCCCTTCAGATCTCAGCTCAGGTGTTACCTCAAGGGAAGCCCTCCCTGACTCCTAGTTATAGCACATGTTCCTTCCCTTCTCTTGGGTTGTACACATGGAGAGGATTTTGTTACTAACATAGGCTCCATAGGCGTAGAGGCCAGGTCTATTTTTGCTCACTGAAGCAGCGCTACTACTCGGCACAGTGTAGAAACCTGTAAATATTTGTGGAATATTTGAATGAAGAAAGGAAGGAATTAACAATAATTAGTAGAAACAAGTTTAAATGGGATATTCTATAAAAGTGTGCATGGGAACAGAAGTGAGCAGAAGAACAGAAGTGTATCAAACATCGAAAACAGGAGTGTTTAGCCTAACTTTCATCTAGATGGCAGGCACAAAGTTTAGTTTGTTTACTAAAATATTGAAATAAGGGAGTAGGGAAGGTAATGCTCCTTTAAATCTGTTACTGCTGATAAGATAAATGTCTAACAATTTTTCAAATTCTGTTTTTCAAATTTCTATACAACTACAACTTAACTGAGATAGAGTAAAATAAACCAGTCCTTGGGTTAGCAAATGAATCAGTTTTACCTCTCTTTAAACTACCACTTTGGCCACAGTCCCTTGAATATACATATGAATCGTACTGTTAATTTTGTTTATATTCAACTTTCTAAAGTGTATTTCATAGTCTTCCAAAAATGACTGTAAAACAATGCACATAATGACCTAAGTTAAAAGAACTACCTACTCTGAAAATCCTCTGCCCCAAATACACTTTTTAACACTAAGTTTAAACTTTTAAGTTTAAGGTCCCTTATGGCCATATGCCTCAGGAATGATCAGCACAAGTAATATAAGGTGCACAATCTTCATTCTTTACAAACAGTGCTAACACTAACAGACTAACAGGCAGTTGCTTTCAGACTTCAGTTCCCTGAGAAAACCTCTGCAACTCACTTAAGTATGCATGTGCTGGGGCTGGAAGGTACAGGCAGGCAAATCAGACACTGTCAGCAGGTGCTACTGACTTTCTCTCCCCTCATCTCTCTAAAAGCGATCTACTAATTCACAGACAAACATCAATACTGGCATTTTCTCCCATGATTTTAAAAGGATCATCAGTACCTATAGGCCGTTAGGTCTGGTGTGACGGAGACAGAGTCCCAGCACCTGAACCAAAGGCCAGATCTTACAGAAGCATCTTTACTAATCTTCTCTTGCCAATCAGCTATGGCATGTATCATCTTGCTGGGCCTCTAAAAACCTTCATGGGGACTTCATTTGCCTCTGAAGTAAGACCAAGTATAGATTGTCCTGGCGTCTGGGTACAACAGACCCAAGCTTCCCTCACCACAGTCAAGGTCACCCCACAGTGACTCACACATCCACACATCCTTAGAAGGCCTCCAACTCCCTCATCATTTAAATACTTTTTTTTTTTTCTGGCCAAAGCTGTTCTCTCTTGGAATATTCCTTTATTCTACCCTTCAACTACTCACTCTCTCTTGTTTTTCAAAGTACAGTTTTTATCCCACACTTTTCCCAAACAGATGATAAAAAAGCCTCTTTCAGAGCCATTTATGACTTGCCCGGACCAGTCATTTCTACGTTTAAAAAATATCAATTTCTTCATGTTTTATCTATGTATCTCTCACTGCCTTGGTAAACTCCACAATGCAACAGCAAGTGGCTTTTACTTCTTTGCATCTCACCAAGGCCAATTACAGTACTGAATGGCTAATAAGGGTGCAGCAAATACTCAGTGGGTACAGAGAAAGCAATGCTGGGAAGAAAGTTCTGCACAAATGAAAAGCACTTCCTGTGGGGTTCATCAGTCATCAATTTATCAGGATAAACCCAGTGGTCTAGGAATCAGGGCTGGCCAATTCCATAACAATGAAAGAAAACATATCCTTGCTCAGAGAAATGAAAGAAAAAAAGAAGAACATTTACTTGGGACCCAGAGGTCAGCAGCACAGCAGTCATGCCATTTTCTTTTGGGTTTCCAGCATGGAGAAGGTCTGAGTCAGCAAAAAGTGATCCTAGAAGTGGAGACAGGCGCCATGATGATTACTCTGCAATAAACGCGCAGCAAGTGCCACACACCAGTTACTTGTCATCTAAGAAGAGTCAACACAGGGAACCAAAAGGCAATCGCATAATATTCTTTAACCAAGACAGCCTTGACCATTGCTGCCTCAGGCTCCTCCTGTCCTCCTCTGCCCTTAAACTCTAGCAGAACTGCTATGAACATGTGGACATATAAACATATTTTTATCTTGTATGTGCTAAGTAGTCAAAATAATACTCAAATTCTTTCTGTGTCCATTCCTCACTTAGTGATTGATCCTTGTTATATTCCAGACTCACAGGATGAACGAAGACTAAATTCTTTTTGAACACTGGCTTTTCAGATATTAATACAATACTGCCTGACTCAGAAAGTGATGGGTCTTGTGGAAAAACCACCACCACCAAAACCAAAACAAGATTGTAAACAAATTCCGTGACTTCTCAAATCCCCGTTTTCCCTACCTTTCAAAAGGGTCAGTTAGTCCCTTCCTACTGCCTTACAGGGTTCCTCTGAGGTCAAAAAAGAAGTCATTATCGAAAGCCAAATTGTTAGATGTGTTGGTATTTTCCCTTGGGCAAGGGAGGCATCCAGCGCCCTACAGACCAGGAGGGCAACGGAGGTGGCGTCTGTCCCTCAAAACCCCAAGTGAGACCGGCTAGTAGGAAGGAGCTCGTGATACTACTCCCTCCTGAGCCTGCCCCAGCCAGAGGCAGCCTTTCTCCCTCTCTAGCAGGTACCAAGGCCGCCTGACTCCCAAATCCTCACCTCTGCCCCCAGGCTCCATGACGACTCCTTCCTCGGGGCCCGCGGTGGGGGCAACTGGCGCTGGGGAACGGGCCGGGGGTCAGTCGCTCGGGTCCCCCCAGAGGCCCGGAACGCAAGCGCGACCCTCGCCGAGCAGCCCGGCGCCCGCACCCGGGGGTTCTTCCCGCCACCCTCCCGGGCCCTTAGAAGAGGATGCGCTCAGTCCTCCTCGATCCTGGGTCCGACCTCCAGCCAGACACGGAGGAAGCCAAGCCAGACGACAAAGGCATCTAACAGTCTGCAGGGACACCTCGCGCCGGCCTGCCGAGAGGCCGAACTACCACTCCCAGAATCCTCCGCGGGGCGCGGCTGGCAGCCCCCACCCCCAACGCCGCTTCCCAGAGGACCCAGCGGTCTCCGCGCCCGGAGCTGCGTTTGCTGCAGCGGTTCGCGCTGGACCAGTCTGGAGGAGCGCTCGCTTGTTCGTGAAGCCCTGCCCATTGCTCTCGAAGGGCCGCTTCTCCCTCCGTGCCGACTGTGGGCGGTGGCCGCGCCAAACCTCGCCCGGCCTGGGACTTTTGCATCCCCGCTACTGTGACGACAGAAGGCAGCGCCCCAGACCCACGCAAGATCCCTCCCTGGCTGCGTGCGATGCTCCCTCGGAGGGTAGGTGTCCCGCGGTATCCCCGCTGCTGCGCCTCCACGCATCGTACCTTCCTGGCCTGCACAGAGGTGATCTCAGTTTACTTCCGATAACCAGGGATGTTTGTTCCAGACTGCACCTCGGAATAAAGAAAAATGGAATTTCAATCCCGAAATCACTTCAAACCCCCCAAATAGCCAGGTCTCCAAGAAGAACCAGTAAACTAGTGCTGCTGCCCCAAGGTGGCTGAGCCTGAAGGTTTTGCAGACTCCTCCAGAGCTCTAGGGGTGGGCTGGTCTTCAGACTAGTGAGTGTTTTCATATACCTTCCCACGATAAAGTGCCAGGTTTCTGCCCAGTTTAGAAAGAGAAAACCTAATTAGCTTAGCTGTGTCCTTGTTTGGATACAAGCCAAAATGTCCAATTGACCTTTCTCCAACAGAATCTCCAATTTTTAGCTAGGCTTAAGGTTTCCCAAGGCTTCTAATTATTGCTGTCCTTTGCCCTCCCCGGCACCCCCCTGCCCCTGCTGGAACATAGTAAATCATCATGCGCTGTGTGGACTAGGTTAACACCCTAGGGATGGTAAACCAACAAGATAGAAGGAACGGAGCTTGGCCTTTAGCATGAGAGATGCAAACTTCTATTTTGTATAAGCCACTATTATTTTGGGTTTCTTCTGCACAGATAACCACACTTAATCTCTAGCTGGTCCGTAGATTGGCTGCATTTGGTCCAGGCCGCTAGGGCTGGTGGGGATAAAGGACATGTGGTAGGGACACAGCCCTGCCAGCTCAAATGACAGCCTAAGGGAGTCTCCCCGCCCTTCATTCCGCAGGAGACATGGGATAGGCAGTTTCCTTCAGAAGATGCTTCATATGAAAGACACCACCCCCTGATGTTTTGGAAACCCCAGGGATAAGGTCTAGGCCTTGCAGCTTGCTGCACAAAAAAGCCAATCACTGAGAGGAGTATTGCCAAGGAAGAAGGCTTTAATCAGGTGCTGCAGCCAAGAAGATGGGAGACTAGCTGCAAATCCATCTCCCTAACCTACTAAAATTAGGGGTCTATATAGCAGGCAAGAAATGTAACTGTGTAGGGGAAAACAGGACTAGGGAGGATTAAGGAACCAGTCATGAAGAAAGAGACGGATCTGGTGTATCTTTGTCTGGATGCCGTCATCTGGTGTGTTTCAGTTCTTTTTTTTAAAATCAAATGCTCTCTCAGAATCATCTTTTGATACTTCCTTGAGGAGCCCTAGGGTATTTACTGAGGAAGGAACTAAGATAAAACAAGTATAAGTTTCAAGCTTTAAGACCAGAGAGTCTGTGGTGGGTTCAGGCCTTTTGTCTCAGCACTTTGGGAGGCCGAGTCCGGGCAAGACAGATGGATCACTTGAGGTCAGGAGTTCCTAACCAGCCTGGTCAACATGGTGAAACCCATCTCTATTAAAAATACAAAAATTAGCCCGGCGTGATGGCACACACCTGTAATCCCAGCTACTTGGGAGGCTGAGGCAGGAGAATTGCTTGAACTGGGACCCAGGAGACAGGTTGCAGTGAGCCAAGATTGTGCTACTGCACTCCAGCCTGGGCGAGAGAGCAAGATTTCGTTTCAAAAAAAAGTAAACAAATTAAAATTAAAACGCCAGAAAGTCAGTTTCTATGTTTATCCAAAATAAGGTCTGTGGGTCTATTGGGCTGGTTTCAATGTGTCTAGAGAACCCCTTTCTTCTTATTGCTAACCGTCCCCATCACAGATATCTCTCTTTTTTGTTACCAAATCAATTGTCAGTCCTCATCTCACTCCATTAACATCAGGTGATAACACTTGGCTACTCCCTACTCCTGGAAATACTCTGGTTTTCTTCCTCCTTGACTGGTCACTCTTTCTCAATCTCATTAGTTATTTTGTCTTCTCCTCACCTCTAAACCAATGTTTTCCAAACGACAGTCATGCATCACTTAACAACCAGGATACCCTCAGAGAAATGCATTCTTAGGTGATTTTGTTCTTGTGTGAACATCATAGAATGTATTTATGAGAACCTACACTGTACCACCTATTGCACACCCAGGCTGTATGGTATAGCCTTTTGTTCCAAAGCTATAAACGTACAGCTAGTGAATTATATGGTGAATACTGTAGGTCATTGTAACACAATGGTATTTGTATATCTGAACATATCTAAATATAGAAAGGATTCAACAAAAATACAATATAAAAGATAGAAAATAGCACACCTGTATAGGGCACTTACCATGATTGGAACTTGCAGGACTGGAGGTTACTTTGTTACCAAAACACCAGGGTTTGAGTCTAGGTCCTGCCACTCATAGCACAGGAAGCTGATGATTAAAACCATAATCTCACAGCACAGGAAGCCAATGACTGAGATGATTATCAGGTGCTGCAGCTGCGAAGATGGGAGGTCAGTATCAGATTCATATCCCTGACCCACTGAAAGTAGGGATTTATCTGGCAGGGAAGAAATGTAACAATGTGTGGGAAAATAGGAACTCAGGACAGGTAGGTTAGCACTCATGATGCATGTGGTGCCTGGTGTGTCACTGTTTGGATGCGGTGATCTGGTGAGTTTCCTTTCTTTGATTTTTTTTTTTTTTTTACATGGAGTTTTTTTGTTGTTGTTGTCTAGGCTGGAGTGCAGTGGCGTGATCTTGGCTCACAAGTTATTTTATTTTTTTTCTGATAAACATAGAAAGTGTCCATTCTAGTCTGAAAGCTTGAAACTTCCGTTTGTTTTATCTGAGTTCCTTCCTCAGGAAAGAAACCCCAGGCCTCTTAAAAGTATCAAAAAGGCTGGGCGCAGTGGCTCATGCCTGTAATCTCTGCACTTTGGGAGGCCGAGGCAGGTGGATCACATGAGGTCACAAGTTTGAGACCAGCCTGGCCAACATGATGAAAATACATGTCTCTACTAAAAATACAAAAATTAGCCGGGCATGGTTGTGCACACCTGTAATCCCAGCTACTGGGGAGGCTGAGATAGGAGAATCGCTTAAACCCAGTAGGTGGAGGTTGCAGTGAGCTGAGATGGTGCCACTGCACTCCAGCCTGGGTGACAGAGCAAGGCTCTGTCCTCAAAAAAAGAAGTTACCTTTTCTTTCCTCTAAGTCTTAGAAAAAGTTTCCCTTAGCTTACTATAAATTTTTTACTTTATAAACTTTTTAATTTGTTTAACTTTTTCGACTTTTGTAATAACACTTAAACATAACACATTGTACAGCTGTCAAAAATATTTATTTTCTTTGTATCTGCATTCTATAACCTTTTTTCTTTTTTAACATTTCTTATTTAATTTTTTTTTGTTAAAAACTAACACACTCTAGCTGGGTATGTGGCACGTGCCTGTAATCCTAGCTACTGAGGAGGTATAGACAGAAGGATGGCTTTTAGCCTAGGAGTTCCAGCTATAATTTTGCCACTGCACTCCAGCCTGGGTAACAGGGTGAGACTGTATCTCAAAAAAAAAAAAAAAAAAGCAGAAAAGGAAAAACTAAGACACATGTACACATTGTCCTAGGCCTATGCAAGGTCAGGGTCATCAGTATCACTGTCTTCCACCTTCACGTCTGGAAGCTCTTCAAGGGCAGTAACATGCATGGACCTGTCATCTCCTAGGATAGCAATGCCTGCTTCCAGGATACCTCTTGAAGGACCTCTCAGAGGCTGTTTTACATTAACTGTTTTCCTTTTAAGTAGGAGTATACTCTAAAATAATGATAGAATGTATATAGTATAATAAGTACATAAACAGTAACATAGTCATTTATTATTAGCAAGTATTATGTACTATACATAATTGTATTGCTGTACTTTTACACAACTGATAGCACAGTAGGTTTGTTTACACCAGCATCGCCACAAGCACAAGTAATGTATTGCGCTAATGGCTACAGCATTACTCGGCAATAGGAATATTTCAGTTCCGTTATAATTGTGTGGAACCACCATCATATATGTGGTCTGTCATTGACTGAAATGCTGTTTTGTGGCACACAATTATATCATAATCAAAATCATCTGAAAGTCTTGTTAAAACACAGTGCTGAACTCCACCCCCATTCAGGTGGTCTGAGGTGGGGCCTGAGAATTTATATTTCTGTCAGCTTCCCAGGTGATTCTGAAGCTGCTCATCTGAGAACCAACCAAATGTTGAAATGCCTCAGAGCTCAGGCCTTGGGCCTGTCTTCTTCCGTCCACACTAGAATAGCAGTGCCTACTCTTAGGTGATCTTGTTTTACCCACATACTGTAAATACCATCCAAATGTGGTCAGCTCTCAATTTATATCTCCAGTTTGGGCTTTTCCCCTGACCTGGAGCTATCTCCTCTACTTCTTCACTTGATGTTTCATGACCATCTCTAATGTAGCATGTTCAAAAGTGAACCTCTGCTGTTTCCCCTCCCCCACTGCCAAACCTCTTCCCCCTGCAGTTTTCCCCACCTTGGCAAATGGCAGTTTGATCTTTGGTTGCTCAGTTCAAATACCTTGGACTCATCATTCTCTTTATCTCACGTTGCACATGCAGTTTCTCAGAAACTTCTGTTGGCTCTACTCTCAAAATACAGGCAGAATCTAATGACATTTCACCACCACCACGACCACCACCACCCTGGTTCAAATCATCAACTTTGCCTGAATCACTGCAAATGCCTGCTAACTAGTTTTACCCCTTCTACTCTTGTCCTGCACCTTCTATTCTCAACACAGAGGCTCTCTCATCTCAGAATAAAAACCGAAAGTCTTTATGATGGCCCACAGCCCCTTCATAACCTATACCACCCACCTCCACTGGCTCCCTGATCTCTTCTAGGACTTTCCCCGTGCTCGCCCTGTTGCAGCCACGCTGGCCTTCTTGTCTTTCTTCCACTCTGGAGCCCTCTGCTTCTTCCTCAGCCTGCATAATTTTTCCCCCAGGTGGCCACCAGGCTTGCTCTCTGACTAGCACCAAGCCTCTGTTCACCGTCTCTGTGAAGCCTTTTTGTCCCTCATTACTTTCTTTTCCATAGCACCTATCTCTCTAATATTATATTATTATAAAATATATTATAAACTATTAATTTTATTTATATTAACTTTATAAATTATTAATTTTATTTCTTGGGTGTCCCCCAGTGCACATGCAGCGGGGATCAGGCTCCATGGGGAAGGAGTATCCCCTGGGTGTTTACTGGTACTTACATGATGAGTCACTGAAGGAGAGTGTACTCTTCTCTGTATGATGCTGACAAGGTAAAAGTGCCTGAAACTAATATGGTCCTTAGTGCTTTTTTTGGCTTTAATTTCTGTGCTTCTGGAAAATGTGGACTTTCTTCACAACCCTGCTTTCGTTTACATGGGCACTACTTTAGAATAATGTGGCCTTGAACAGCAGTAACGCCCCTCACCCACTGTAGCACATACATTGGTATCACATAGCAGTAGGGTGGATTTGGAACACTTGCAATAAAAACCCATGAGTCCCCATTGTCTCTTATAGGTAGATTAACCCTGAGTTCTTCAAAACCTAGGGAGAATATCTATTTCCTTCTAATATGTCTGACATCTTGTCAAGAAAGTATCCTTGCCTTTCTTAAGCAGCAGTAGTGCCATAAAAGGCCATTTACTTTGATGTGAAAGCTGACGCTAAGAGAAATGAATAAGGAATCTGTTAATCACCATGGAAGACAGCAAAGCCAACAATATGAAGGAAGGATTTGGGTGGCAAACAGGTAAGGTTAGGGGGACATGAGATTCAACATAAGAGAGAGAGAGGTGCCAAAGGCCTTAGATAGTGTGAGAGGTAGGCAGGCCTGAGACAGGAAGTCAGGCTTGGAGTGAAGCAGCAGAGGGAGTTAATCGGGCAGGGGTCTTGTGCCTCATCACATCCCTTAGGCCTCTGCACAGACTCTCGGCCACTTGCTCTACCTCTGCTGCCAAGGCCTGTGAACCCACTCAGCTCTTCCATTTGGACCACCTGTGGCTGGACAGTTACCTGCCTGGGAGTGCCAGGCTCTTCTCCTGCGGGCTGAAGGCCAAAGAGCTGCACAGTCAGGTTTTGGACCCCTCACACTGCTTCTAGCCTTGTTGAAGGGCCATACAGTGGGTTGTAGGGGCTGGCTTCTCTAGGAGTGGCTGGTTGATGCCACCTGAAGTGGGGGGCGGACGTTCGAGAGATGGAGGGAGCTGATCGGATTAATTCCCTTGGCTTCGAATTATCCATTATTGCCCCAAGGCATGGTCACTCCACATACACTGGAAACTTCTTACGGAGCCAAGTAGATGCATGTGCTGAGTAAATCTCTCTTTCCCAGCTGGTGAAATAGAAGTCGACAGGCAACAGATCATCTTGCATTTATTCCTATCCCTGCTTCACTTCCCTTTCCTCACTCTTGTTGCCCTAGGTTTGCACCTCATAAAGCACCAGCTCTTAATCCTTGCCTCAGACTCTATTTCCTAGGGAATTTGGGCTAAGACTGGGAGCATGGCTGCCTAGGACCCCTGGTGCCTCTAATAGCAGTGTTGTTGCAAGGGACAACTGTGGGCCAGGAGCAGTGACTGATGGTGGAGCAGGAGGAGTGGCAAGGATCAAGTGGAGAAGGCAGAGGCCCAGGCCTAGGTCAAGGAAGGAGGAGCCTGGAGACAAGCCCTTGGAGGAGGATGACAGAGGGGCTCTGACCCTAGCACCAGGAACTTCAAAGAAGCAAATGCCTTAATGTCTTACAGTTCATCAACAAACCTTAGTGTCGTGGCCAGATCCTTCAAGAACTCTAGTATAGAAGGAATTTACTTGGGAAATTTCTGGCCATCTCTGACTGAAGAAGTCACGCTGATGGTAGAGAAGCTGTTGCAAATAGCAGTCATTCTAGAGCCACAGAATGAGGCCAAGATGGCTGCTGATTTCACAAGCAACAACCAGATAGACTTCTGGAACCTGATAAATGCTGATCTGGCATTTGGAAGGAGCAACCATAAAGACTGAAGAATGCAAAGGGATCGGGGACCTGGACTATCTAGGCAGTTTCTGTCAAGTCAAGTGATACAATGGTCCACACCTACTTTGCCCAGACACAGGACATTCGGGGTGGGTTTTAGCCTGTCTTTGGTTTGCTGATATCTGCTTGACTTGTTCCCTGACAATAGCTGGAGGAGGATAATGGATTCTTTGAAACTCATCAAGTCACTTAGCCAATAAATGGAGTCTTATTTCAATTATGTTTCTATCAGATAGACTTACTGGTAATGGCTTTTCAATGGAGTTATGGAAAACTCCCATTTCCTAGCAGGGTAGATATTGGGGGTTAATTGGAAAGAAATGCCAGAAGTGGGCAACTACATTGTGGGGAAAACAAATAGGCCTTTAGATGAAAACCACCTTCCAGCCTCATGTCATCCTCTTGTACCAAGAGGATGCTTGGGATGTCCCTTTCACCACCTCCAAACAATAGATTGAAACAAGTAGTAGACCTGGAGCATCATCAGGCATCTCCATAGCCAGGTGGAATAATAGTCAAGAATTCCATATTGAAGTGACTCTTGGCAACCAGTTAGCCAATTGTGAATAGTGAGGTTGTATATTTCATTTATAATTCATTCTCTGTGTACTTTGAAAAGATAGTTGTATGTGGATGAATGGATATATTTTTAGTAACAGTGACAGAGAAGTTGGCCTGAAGAGAACCAGCCAAAGGATATTTGAAGTATGCTAGGACTGAACTATCAGATCCTTATGGGGCATTTGTAAGGATTGATGCTGGGCTATGGGGACAGGGAAGGTCTACACCTCCTCTGTGACTATTACTCTGCCCTGGAGAGCTATAATCCTAGAGGTGTCAGTGCTCTGGAGCTGACCATGAAGTGTCTGAGGTCAGGCCAGCCACACAGTGAAGTGCTGCTCTTCTCCCTTCTGGTCCCAGTATGAGGCAGTGTTCTCTCTGGATGGAAGAGTTAGCTCTTTTTCTGCCGAATCTAAGTATTCTTTTGGAAGGTTTAACAGGAACTTCTGTTATACCCGAGTGAGTAAAGGAATGTGCCACACTCTGAGATTGAATTATGAGTCCTTATTTTAGCTGGCAACTGAGAGGTGCCTGACGCCCAAAATTCTCTCGGCCCCGAAGAAAGAGTTAAGGGGTTTCTTATACCCTAGTTTGAAAAGGGAGGGGGGAACCTAGCTGAAGCAATTTTTTCACAGAAGCAGATTAAGCAAAAAATTAAAAGATAAACTAGTACGTGAGAAATAAAACAGTACCAGGTGCAAGGGCTAGAGCTGTCATAAAAAGACATACACCTTACAGGTATGGGGGCTCTGGGTACTCGACAGCACCTGCATTCCCAGGCTCTGCTAGAACTGCTTAACTCAGCCTCTTAGCAAATGCACTCTGGGGTGTGCCCAGTGTCATCCTGCCCCAGCTACCTACTACAGTTACATACTTAATGAGGGGAATAACTAAAATGAAGAAGCTAAGATGGAGTCTGTCCAGCTCAAAAAGCTAACATGAAGCCTAAACAGCTCTCAGCTAAGAAAGAGAGGGTCAGTTTAAGCTAACAAAAAGCAGGTTATCACACTTCCTTTGGCTGTAAGTACAATGGTTAATTATATCAGGGTTTATTCTCTCACATTCAAGTCCAGAAGTAGGCAGTCCAGGGCTGGTATGAAGGCTCCATTAGATTATCAGGGCATTGTGCATCTTCTGTTTTTCTCATCTGCCATCCTTAAGGCATGGCTTATGTTCTCAAAGTTACAAGGTGGCTATTGGGGCTCCAGCCATTAAATACACATTCCAGCTAGAAAGAAGAAAAGGGTAAGGCTAAAAGGGAGTATCCTAGCTGTCACTCTTTGTTTTATGTACCCTTCCAGAAGTCCTATCCAAAAAATTTGAATTATATCAGCATAGCATTTGCCTGATGTTTGATATATCAATATTTCATTGGCCTGATTAGCTGTACCTAGCTACAAGAGAAGCCAAGAAATATAGTTGGGTACTCTGCTGCTCAGAATAGAATCAGAGTTCCTATCATGAAGGAAGTAAAGAATGACTTCTGGCTAGACAACTAACAGCTTCTGCCATAGTAAGCATTACTCAGTATTCATTGTTAACATTTTAGCCCTTGCAAGGTACATTATCATGAGCATCTGTAAAGTGGCTTGAAACATTGAACCTCTGATCCTAGGGTAGATGGTCTTTTGCCTCTTCTGCAGACTCTGCACAGGTTTTGTACAAAAGTATGATGGAGAGGAATCCAAATCCCTATATGGCACCTCTGGCATGTTCAACAGGCTGGCTACCCCACCAGGGGTCAGATATTTGATCATCATGAGGACTGATTTTTTTTGTGGCCTCTGCTACCGGGGTTCACCATCACTCCATTTGTCTTGCCTGAAGTTCCACGTTCCTGCGATTTACAGGATGAGAGAAAGGAGGGCCATGCTAATTCTCTATCCTTCATCCACAGAAGTGCCAATATGGGACAAGAAATTAAAATAGTTATGCTTCTTAATGCCTGAATAGCAAGAGCCTATCCTTCTCATCCTGGTGCTGACGCTCTGTACAGCTGCTGGCCAAAATTATTGCTTTACTTCTAAGCAGGAATTGTCAAAGCTGTAGATGTGAGGAATCTGATCTAAGTCTCTATTGTATAGGTGTGGACAGGACAGTCAGTCTGTGTTTTGGCTTCACGGGTACTGATGTTGAGGGCAAGAAGGACACCATGTCTCACAGGACTTGGTGGCCTGGCCTTCAGTCACGTCCTCACATCTGTTGCTTTGGTACTGAGGGATGACCATTGGTGGACGAGTAGTGTCTGGTGTTAACTTTGGGTTTGTGGTACTCTTTGAGATTAGACACAGCCCTATTTCCTGTAGCCATCTTCACAGTGGCTAACCTTTTCAGCCTGGGACCCCACCTAGCTGCCACAGCTGCACCTGGATGCTGCACTAGACTCCAAACTTTTCGGTATGACCATGTTTCCCTTCCATAGCTACAAGTGAATATATGATGAGAAAGGGACGAGGGTATATCCAGGGTGTTGTGGAATGGCAGAGCCAGACTAAGGAAGCTTGGTTATCAAGATTAAACAGATCAAACAACCACCACCACTGTAGAAACAAGGATAGTTGGGTGATGGGTTTGTCTCCCAGAACCCAGAGATCAGGGTCTGGGGCCAGAAGAGCCAAGTTCAGGGAAAGCTGAGTGCAGAACAGGAGCTCGTAACCAGAATCAGAGCTCCAGGAAGCAACAAGAGGAGCAGATGAAGAGCTCACAGCACAGCTATAGTGAAGGCATTGGCAGCCCTAAGTAGATTGAAGCTTGATGTTTCTTATCTTTTTTTAAAAGAAATTTATTTTTGGCCAGGTGTGATAGCTCACACCTGTAATCCCAGCACTTTGGGAGGCTGAGGTGGATCACCTGAAGTCAGGAGGAGTTCAAGACCAGTCTGACCAATATGGTGAAACCCCGTCTCTACTTAAAAAAAAACAAACAAACAAAAAAAAAAAAAACCAAAAAGTAACCAGGTGCGGTGGTGGGTGCCTGTAATCCCAGCTACTGGGGAGGCTGAGACAGGAGAATCACTTGAACCTGGGAGGCCGAGGTTGCAGTGAGCTGAGATCATGACACTGCACTCCAGCCTGGGCAACACAGCAATACTCCATCTCAAAAAAAAAAAAAAAAAAATTATTTTGAATTGTTGTGGATACATAGTGGGTGTATACATTTATAGAGTACATAAGATGCCTTGATACAGGCATTGCAATGTGTAACAATCGCTTCATGGAAAATGAGGTACCTATCCCCTCAAGCATTTATCTTTTGTGTCACAAACAATCCAGTTATACTATTTTAGTTGTTTTAAAATATACAGTTAAATTATTATTGACTATAGTCACCCTGTTATCAAATTGTAGGTCTTATTCATTCCTTCTATTTTTTTGGTACCCATTAACCATCCCTACCTCTCTCCCATCTCCCACTCCTCTTATGGCAGAGCCTCTGGTAACCATCCTTCTACTCTCTGTGGCCATGAGTGCAATTGTTTTGATTTTTAGATCCCACAAATAAGTGAAAACAGGTGATGTTTGTCTTTCTGTGCCAGACTTATTTCACTTGGCATAATAACTTTAATTCCTATCCATGTTATTGCAAATGATAGGATCTCATTATTTTTTATAGGTGAATAGTACTCCATGGTGTATAAGTACCACATTTTCTTTGATGATTATTTTGTTACCAAAGTTTCTAATTGTATAAGTGCATTTGATTTTTGGCTCAAGTTCTCAGGTATTCATTCGTTTAGAAAATATGTGTTAAGGCTGGGTGCGGTGGCTGACACCTGTAATCCCTGCACTTTGGGAGGCCAAGGCAGGTGGATCACGAGATCAGGAGTTCAAGACCAGCCTGGCCAATATGGTGAAACCCCCTTCTCTACTAAAAATAGAAAAATTAGTCAGGTGTGATGGTGGGGGCCTATAATCCCAGCTACTCAGGAGGCTGAGGCAGGAGAATTGCTTGAATCCAGGAGGCGGAGGTCGCAGTGAGTCAAGATTGTGCCACTGCACTCCAGCCTGGGCAACAG